>NC_057732.1:197018-226581 GCF_004010195.1 Chiloscyllium plagiosum | reverse complement strand
GCGCTGCTCGGGACGGACCTCGACAAACATCACTGCATTCCTCTCCAGACTTCCTCTGCAAAGGCACATTCCAGAATGAGGTGTGTGACAGTCTCGTCCCCCCCGCAGCCGCTTCGGGGGCAGCGTGCGGTGCGGCTGAGAGTCCGGGCGTGCATAAAGGTTATCACAGGCAGAGACCACCAGCCAAGCCATGTCTTGGTGCTTGTTGGACAGTTCTGGCGATGAGGCATTCTGCCAAATGGCTTTGGCAGTCTGCTCAGGGAACCGCTCGATAGGATCCGCCCTCTCCTTTTCCTGAAGGGTCTCAAGGACACTACGTGCTGACCACTTCCCGATGGGCTTGTGGTCAAAGGTGTTTTTCTTGATAAATTTCTCCACGAAGGACAGGTGATACGGATCGGTCCAACTACTCGGAGCGTTCCGCGGCAGCGGGGCCAGGCCCATCCTTCGCAACACCGGGGACAGGTAGAACCTCAGTACGTAGTGACACTTGGTGTTTGCGTACCGGGGATCCACGCACAGCTTGATGCAGCCACACACAAAGGTGGCCATCAGGGTGAGGGTGGCATTGGGTGTATTTTTTCCCCCGTTGCCCAGATCTTTATACAGTGAGTCCCTTCGGACCCGGTCCATCTTTGACCTCCATATAAACTGGAAGATGGCCCGGGTGACTGCAGCAGCACAGGTTCTGGGAATAGGCCAGACCTGTGCCATGTATAATACCAATGACAGTGCCTCACACCGGATGACCAGGTTGTCTTTATTCACCAACTCACATTGTCATAATCCCCTACTAGTCATTTGTCTGCACTTCAACTCAGAGGATGTCTTCTGAGGTCCTCCTTCTGATAGTGGTGACTGCAGTAATACAAATCTTCACCCTGACAGGGAATGTTCATTGCTACAGTCCTCAGGTGGTCATTTTCCTTCACTTGAACTTGAATGGTGTCTTCTTGAGATCCTCCTTTTGGTAGCGGTAACTGCACCAATGCAAATTTTCACCCCGACAGCCAATCTGTGTTGTCACATTTTTCTGCTGGTCATCTGTTGGCTCTCCCTTATCTATTCTGCAGGTGATGTGCTCAAAGAAACTCCAGTAAGTTTGTCAAGCATGATTCTCCTTTCAGAAATCTATGTTAACTGTATCTAATCCCATTGGTATTTTCTACGTATCCTGTTATCTCTTCAAGGGTACTCAGTATTGAATGGAGGATTGGGGCGAACAAAGGCGTGAACTGAAAGCAATAGACTGTGTGGAGTTTGCACATCCTCCCCGTGTCTGCGTGGGTTTCCTCCGGGTACTTCGGCTTCCTCCCACAGTCCCAATTTGCGCAATTCAGGTGAATTGGCCATGCTAAATTGCCCATAGTGATAAGCGCATGAGTGGGGGAATGGGTCTGGGTGGGTTACTCTTCGGAGGGTCAGTGTGGACTTGTTGGGCCGAAGGGCCTGTTTCCGCACTGTAGGGAATCTAATCTAATCACTAACTTTCACAGATTCATGAACAAGGACTTAGGTACCTTGGGATAACAACGTGCCAATTTCTCACTATATATTATAGAACATTACAGCGCAGTACAGGCCCTTCGGCCCTCAATGTTGCGCTGACCTGTGAAACCAATCGGAAGCCTTTCAATCCAACACTATTCCATTATCATCCATATGTTTATCTAATGACCACTTAAATGCCCTTCAATTGACGACTCTAATATTGTTGCAGGCAGGGCATTCCACACCCTTACTACTCTCCGAGTAAAGAACTTACGTCTGACATCTGTCCTACATCTGTCACCCCTCAATTTAAAGCTATGTCCCCTTGTGCTAGCTATCACCATCCAAGGAAAAAGGCTTTCCCTGTCCACCCTATAAAATCCTGATCATCTTGTATGTCTCTATTAAATCACCTCTCAACCTTCTTCTTTCTAATGAAAACAGCCTCAAGTCCCTCAGCCTTTTCTCATAACACATTCCATCCATACCAGACAACATCCTGATAAGTCTCCTCTGCACCCCTTCCAATTCTTCCACAACCTTCTGATAATGCGGCAACCAGAACTGCACACAATTCTCCAAGTGAGGTCGCACCAGCGTTTTGTACAGCTGCAGCATGACCTCGTGGCTCTGAAACTCAATCCCTCTACCAATAAAAGCTAACACATGGTACGCCTTCTTAACAATCCTATCAACCTGGGTGGCAACTTTCAGGGATCTATGCATATGGACACCGAAATCTCTCTGCTCATTCACACTATCAAGAGTCTTACCATTAGCCCAGTACTCTGCATTCCTATTACATCTTCCAAACTGAGTCACCTCACACTTTTCCGCATTAAACTCCATTTGCCACCTCTCACCTCAGCTCTGCAGCTTATCTATGTCCCAGTATAATCTACAATATCCTTCCACACTATCCACAACTTCAACAACTTTAATGTCATCTGTAAATTTACTAACCCATCCTTTTACGTCCTCATCCAGATCATTATAAAAATGACAACCAGCAGTGGCCCCAAAACAGATTCTTGCAGTACACTACTAGTAACTGAACTCCAGGATGAACATTTCCCATCAACTGCCACCCTCTGTTTTCTTTCAGCTAGCCAATTTCTGATCCAAACTGCTAAATCACCCTCAATCCCATGCCTCGGTATTTTCTGCAATAGCCTACCGCACGGAACCTTATCGAACGCTTTACTGAAATCCATATACACCATATCAACCGTTTTACCCTCATCCATCTGTTTGGTCACATTCTCAAAGAACTCAATAAGGTTTGAAAGGCTATTTTAAAAATGCTCTATATTTCTGTTCTTATTACATTTCTCCAATCCTCCACAATATATTCAACATCCCATGCTTTTCCAATTTGTCCAAATCACTAAATCACCATTGCATTGTCTTCACATTATAGTTATATTACAGTTTTGAAGAGTCACATTGGACTTGAAACATTAAATCTGTTCCTCTGTCTACAGATATTGCCTGACCAGTCGAGTTTATCAAGCACTTTGCTTAAATATTGGAAATATTATAATTGATCTCCAGATCCAAAATATTATTGTTACTTGTGAGTAGCTGGAACCCAAGAACTAATAATTGCTGTTCCCCATTAGTCATAGCCTACCAACTCAAGAATGATATTTATTCCTGCTCACTTTCCTTTCTGTTAACTACAGAGTGGTTTGCTGAACCACTTCAAAAGGCAGTTAAGAGTCAAGTACATTACTGCAGCTCTGGAATAACGTGTATGCAACACCAGTTAAGGATGACAGATTTCATTCCCTAAAGGATATTTACTGCATAAGCACCTAATTTCCTGATTCATTCAGTGTGCCAAGCTACGAAAATTGTTTGGCATCCCATTACAAAAGCCCACCAAGATTTGTTGCTCCTTCCCATTTCTTAGTTCCATCCAAACTGGTTCAACATCTTGACGTTCCAATCCAAAACCATCACTCAAGGTTTCTAACTATCCATTATTAACAGCGCTATCCCACCTTCTTTTCATCTTTGTCTGACCTCCTGAAACGTTAAATATCCTTGAATAATCAGTTTATTTCTACTTGTGCCACAAATTCACTTGCCACATTTGTTTGTTGCTCCTTCCCATTTCTTAGTTCCATCCAAACTGGTTCAACATCTTGACGTTCCAATCCAAAACCATCACTCAAGGTTTCTAACTATCCATTATTAACAGCGCTATCCCACCTTCTTTTCATCTTTGTCTGACCTCCTGAAACGTTAAATATCCTTGAATAATCAGTTTATTTCTACTTGTGCCACAAATTCACTTGCCACATTTGAATGTTGTATGCATTTGGATATGGAGTACCTTTTAAACATTATTCCATACTTTATGCCTATTTGATACTGGCATTTATTTCTGTCTTCCAAGTGCCGTTACTACTTTTCTTCCTGCTATAATCAACTTTGTTTCTCTGTTTGAAATCCCTCTCAGTTTCTGATTCCCCCTGAAAAACTAATCAAACCTCGAAGAGGTGCAGTTGCATCAGGATTGTCTCAATGCCTCAGAAATTTAAAGCTAATCCTCCTGCATCACTTCTTCAGCTACACATTCATTTCCATTATCCTTCTAAATCTGTGCTTACTCATACATAATACTAGGAGTAAATCTGTGGTTATCGAAAAGGTGGACTTCAAAGCCAAAGGCAATCTATTTTCTCCCCCTTTAAAATCTGATGGTATGTGGACTACTGACTATTCAACCTCTCCTCCATCCCCCAAAAAGAGTGCTATGCAACCATTTAGTGTCATCCTAGACCATACCACCAGGGAAGTGCACACACCCTGGAGTCATGCCGAGAGCTACAGAAATACTCATCAGTTCCCCTAAATATTGCATCTGTAACCAATACTGCTCTTGCATTCTTTTTCCATGAGAAATGGAAATATTTTAGATTAGATTTAGATTAGATTCCCTACAGTGTGGAAACAGGTCATTCAACCCCACCAATCCACAATGACCCTCTGAAGAGCAACCCACCCAGAACTATTTCCCTCTAATTAATGCACCTGACATTATGGAGCAATTTAGCATGGCCAATCCACCTGATCCGCACATCTTTGGATTGTGGGAGGAAACCGGAGCACCTGGAGGAAACCCACGCTGACACAGGGAGAATGTGCAAACTCCACACAGACAGTTGCCCAAGGCTGGAATCGAACACGGGCCCCTGACACTATGAGACTGCAGTGCTAACCACTGAGCCACCATGCCACCCTGCTTGGAGCAAAGTAGCTAAAAGGAGTGTGGTAAAAGTTGATAGGTTTATACGAGGTGGATAAAATAACTTCTATCAACTGATGATAAAAGAACGAGAGAATAAAAATTTAAGAATCAAGCAAGAGATATGAGATAAGAGATTAGAGATTTTTTTGGGTGCAGTGAATGGCAATGATCTAGAACTCACTGCTTACAAGGATAGTGATAGCAGTGACAATTAATGAAAGGCATTCGTGAGAAATAGGTTACTCATAGACTTAAGAGGGAATGGACCAACTGAATTTCTTTACAGAAAACTAACAAGGGCTCAATGAGCTGAACTACTTTCTGTGCCAAATTGATTGACTGAGGATTTCAGCAGTTGCACTGAGTTTAGTCCAAAGAAGGCTGATGTTATGAAGATGAAAGTAGGCAATCTTAGTGATGGAAGATATAAGGTATCCTCATGGTCAAATGGGACACCATTGCCATGAATGGTCTAGCTCAGCCTCAGACTGCAACCAGGAGAGGAATTGAGTTGGCAGCTCAGTTATATTTTCAAGAAAACCAGAAGTACAACCAAACCTTACCAAGCTTGGATTCTGCACTGGTGAAAATAGTGCGAATATTGTGGGCAAACTCTTCTGCAAACGTGCTGTTCTTTGTGACGGAGGTTGGCTCATTCCTTGTATCAAACTGCTGTTCGACACAGGCCTACAAAATGAAAACAGTTAATACCTCCTCTTCTTAAACCACGAGTTAACACCAAGTGACTATGAGAACATGTCATCCCACATCACACAAGCTATGACACACTGCTTTAGAATGTTAAGTTAGAGACTATGACTGCATACAGGCTATTTGATTAGCCATAAACGGAAATGGATTTTTGTCAGTAAAGTACTTCAATGATTCTGCCTTGGTGACCATTTAGATATAAAGGTTCCCTAACCTGAAAAATCATTCCATCCAGTAACTGCCCCTCCAGCTTTAACAACAACTTTTCAAATGGTTTCAGCTTTTCCTCAGCAATTCCAAATTTTGACGGATTGTGGTGGACTGATTTCAATAACCTAAAAATCAAAAATGCAGCTGTAAATGTTGTAACAGGAAACATTTCAATTAACCTAAACACCAACCCTCTCACTACCTCACTCCTCTGAACCATCACTGAGTGGTAGTATCAAATTGGGGAACAAGAAAGTCAGGGAGAGAAATGGAGAGCAGGAGGGAGGCCATAAGAAAAAAAATGCTGAGTGATGGATTTTGACTTAAATGAATTCCAACTGTTAGTTCCACCTGATGATCTTGTCAGCCTGGTTGGTGTTCAGTAAGTTAATATGATGAAGGAATCAACCAGTTGCTTGCTGATGGACTAGAACGACAGTAAACCTCTTCACAATCAGGATATGTGCAACTGTAACAATTAAGCGTAACTGTTACACAATTGTGCAAACACGCAGCTCAGAGGCAATTGTAAAAGAAAGCAAAATAAAAACAAAGTGCTGGAGAAAATCAGGCCTGGCAGCACCTGTGGAGAAACAGTTAACATTTCAAGTGGAGATTAGAGTGGTGCTGGAATTCCTGATGAAGGGCTTTTGCCCAAAACGTTGATCTTCCTGCTCCTTGGATGCTGCCTAACCTGCTGTGCTTTACAAGCACCAATCTAATCTTGACTCTAATCTCCAGCATCTGCAGTACCCACTTCCACCTAGTTAACATATCGAGTCTAGTTGCCACCAAACCTAAGTTTCTCAAGCACTTTGTTTTTGTTTCAAATTTCCAACGAGCACAGTTCTTCATTTTATTACTATGTAAATGAAAGTTGTCTTCATGTTTTTCCATCACATGGAAACATTCTGCTTGTTCTACAGGCCCTTTCGGAAGGCTGTTCGAGATGAGAACTTAACCATGCATAGAATCAGATCTAGACCATGCTCTTGTAAGAGACAGGTTCAATGAATCAAGCAATATAATCTGCCATTGAGTCACATGGATTTAAGCATTAGTAAAATAATTTGCGTTTATATCATCCTCCACATGCCAACCTTTTATACATGATCCAGTGGTCCTTCAAGGTAACATGATTCCCAATTATTTCATCCAAAATGAGGAGAACAGCCAGCAGTTCTCCAAGATGCTCGTATACAATCTGTAACAGCATGAAGGTATACAGTTTATAGCAGTGAAGCACAAAAATAACATCACTATTTAAATAAATGGCTTCAAACTTAAATCTTTCACAAACCCTTCAAAGGAACCTCCCAGTCATGTTATTCCAGAATAGCTACAATACTGATTTCTGCTCAACAATATGACAATTGCCCAGTTACAGCTTCTTCACTAAAGCAGGATAAATCCAATCCAGCCAATGATCACCTTTTCAGGCTATACACAATCATTAAGTGATGGGAAGTGTCATTAATAATGCTATACACAATCATTAAGTAAGTGATGGAAAGTGTCATTAATAATGCTATGAACCTGGTGACTGAAGTTCACTTTGGCCTTGAACAGAACTACGCAGCTCCAGATCTTGTCATCATCTTGATTCAAACATGAAAAGAATAACTGAATCCTAGAGGAGTGGTAGGAGTGATTGCTCTGAACATCAAAGCAGAATTTGACTGAAAGGGGCACCAAAGAACTCAAGAAAAATTCAAATCGATGACAAACAAGGGAAACACTCTCGCTTCAGCTGGTATTATACATGACACAAAGACATTGTACAGATTTTGGAAGCCAATTGGCACAGTGAACAATGATCCTTATGGAGCTCCTCAGGGCAAATATTTTCTAATCTTCAGAGATGTTATTACACAGTACTGGATGAGGTAGGACTTGAAGCTCAGGCCTCTTGGCTCAGAAGTGGGATTACAACAACTGCACCACAGGAACCCTGGTACGTCAGGGTAATATCCTGGGGCCAAACATCTTCAGCTGCGTCAATGGCCTTCTCTTCATCATGAGATCAAAAGTGGCGACATTTATTATTGATTGAATATCACTTATTACTCAGATACTCTAGCCCAGATGCAACAAAACCTGGTAATACTCAAGGTTGGGTTATAGAGTCATAGAAAGATACAGTCTGGAAACTTGGTCCAACTCGCCCATGCTAACCAGATATCCTAAACTAATCTAGTCCCATTTGCCAGCACTAGGTCCATATTCCTCTCAACCCTTCCTATTCATATACCCATCCAGATGCCTTTTAAATGTTGTCACTGTACCAGCCTTCAGAATTCCTCCGGCAGTTCATTATACATGCACCATCCTCAGCAAGACAATGTTGCCCCTCAGGTTACTTTTAAACATTTCCTCTTTCGCCCGACACCAATTCCCTCTAGTCCTGAACTCTCCCACCCCAAGGAAAAGACCTTATCTATGTAACCTATCTATGGCCCTCTTGATTTTATAAACCTCTATAAGGTCACCCCTCAGCCTCCGATGCTCCAGGGAAAACAGTCCCAGTCTATTCAGCCTCCAACCCTAGCTCAAAACATGCAATCGTGGCAACATCCTTGTAAATCTTTTCTGAACCCTTTCAAGTTTCACAACATCTTTCCGATAGGAGAGAGACCAGAACTGCACACAATATTTGCCTAATCAATGTCCTGTACACTGCAACACAACCTCCCAACTCCTGTACTCAAAATTCTAACCAATAAAGAAAAGCATACTAAATGCCTTCTTCACTATCCTATCCACTTTCATGAAACTATGAACCTGCACACCAAGGTCTCTTTGTTCAGCAACACTCCAAAGGACCTTACCATTAAGTTTGTAAGTCCTACCCTGACTTGTCTTTCCAAAATGCAGCACCTCACATTTATCCAAATTAAACTCCACCTGCCACTCCTCAGCTCACCGGCACATCTGATCAAGATCCTGTTGTACTGAGGTAACCTTCTTCGCTGTTCACTACACCTCCAATTTGGTGTTATTGCAAACTTACTAACTATAGCTCCTATGTTCATATCCAAATTATTTATATAAGCAATGAAAAGCAGTGGACCCAGCACCGACACCACTGGTCACAGGCCTTCAGTCTGAGAAGCAGCCCTCTATCACCACACCTATCTTCCACATTCCAGCCAGTTCGGTATCCAAATGGCTCATTCTCCCTGTATTCCATGCAAGTTAACCTTACTCACCAAATTACCATGAGGAACTTTGCTGAACACCTCACTGAAGTCCACATAGATCACATTCACCGCTCTGCCCTCATCAATCCTCTTCGTTACTTCTTCAACTCAATCATGTTAGAGACACACTATTTCCCACGCACAAAGCCATGTTGACTATCCTTAATCAGTCCTTGCCTTTTCAAATTCATGTAAATCCTGTTCCTCAAGATTCCCTCTATCAACTTGCCCACCATTGATGTCAGGCTCACTAGTGTATAGTCCCGGCTTTTCCTTTCTTAAACAGTGGCACCACGTTAGTCACCTTCCAAGTTTTCTAGCACCTCATCTGTGACTATTGATGATACAAATATCTCAGCAAGAGGCCCAACAAAGCGGGCGGCACGGTGGCACAGTGGTTAGCACTGCTGCCTCACAGCGCCAGAGACCTGGGTTCAATTCCCGCCTCAGGCGACTGACTGTGTAGAGTTTGCACATTCTCCCCGTGTCTGCGTGGGTTTCCTCCCACAGTCCAAAGATGTGCAGGTCAGGTGAATTAGCCATGTTAAATTGCCCATAGTGTTAGGCGCATTAGTCAGAGGGAAATGGGTCTGTGTGGGTTACTCTTCGGAGGATTGGTGTGGACTTGTTGGGCCGAAGGGCCTGTTTCCACACTGTAGGGAATCTAATCTAATCTAATGAACCTGACCAGGCGTTAGATTTAGAGGTTGGTGAGCACTTTGGCAAAAGTGACTACAATTTGGTTATGTTTACATTAGTGATCGAAAGGGATAGGTATATACCACAGGGCACAACTTATAGATGGGGGAAAGGCAATTATGATGCATAGTATGGGGAAGGAAATGGCAGGGGATGGGCACAATTGAAATGTGGAGCTTATTCAAGGGACAGCTACTGCGTGTCCTTGATAAGTATGTACCTATCAGGCAGGGACGAAATTGTTGAGCACCGGAGCAGTGGTTTACTAAAGCTGAAGCTCTTGTCAAGAGGAATGCAGTGGTTTATGTTAGGATAAGACTTGAAGGCTTGAGAGTTGTAAGTTAACCAGGAAAGACCTAGAGAGAGCTAAGAAGAGCCAGGAGAAAACATAAGTCGTCAGCAAATAGGATCAAGGAAAACCCAAAAGCTTTCTATAGGTATATCAGGAATAAAAGAATGACGAGTGCAAGATTAGGTCCAATCAAGGATAGTAGTGGGAATGTGTGTGTGGAGTCCAAGGAGATTGGGGAAGTGCTAATTGAATATTTTTCATCAGTATTCACACAGGAAAAAGACAATGTGGTCGAAGAGAATACAGGATACTTGATTGGATAGGATTGAGGTTCACAAGGAGGTGGTGTTAGCAATTCTGGAAAGTGTGAAAACAGAGAAGTGTCCTAGGATGGATGGGATTTATCCTAGGATACTGTGGAAAGCCCGGGAGGAGATTGCAGAGCCTCTGGCATTCATCTTTATGTCATCATTGTCTAGAAGGATACTGCCAGAAGACTGGAGGATAGCAAACGTTGTCCCCTTGGTCAAGAAGGGAAGTAGACACAACCCAGTAATTATAAACCTGTGAGCCTTACTTCGATTGTGGGTAGTATTGGAAAAGGTTATAAGAGATAGGATATATAAGCATCTAGAAAGGTATAATTTCATAAGGGATAGTCAACATGGTTTTTTGAAAGGTTGGTCGTGCCTCACAAGCCTTATTGAGTTGAGAAGATGACCAAACATGTGGATGAGGGTAAGGCAGTTGATGTGGTGTATATGCATTTTAGTAAGGCATTTGATAAGGTTTTCCATGATAGGCTATTGAACAAGATACGGAGGCATGGGATTAAGGGTGATTTAGCAGTTTCAGTCAAAAATTGGCTAGCTGAAAGAAGACGGAGGGTGGAGATTGATGCGAAATGCTCATTCTGGAGTTCACTTATTAGTAGTGCACCACAAGATCGGTTTTGGGGTCACGGCTGTTTGCCACTTTTATAAATGACCTGGATGAGGGGATAGAAGGATGGATTAGTAAATTTGCAGATGACACGGAGGTCGGTAGAGTTGTGGATAGTGCCAAAGGATGTTGTAAGTTAGAGGGACATAGAAAGCTGCAAAGCTGGGCTGAGAGGTTGCACATTGAGTTTAATGCGGAAAAGTGTGAGGTGATCCACTTTGGAAAGTGTAACAAGAATGCATAGTACTGGGCTAATGGTAGGATTCTTGGTAGTATAGACGAGCAGAGAGATCTTGGTGTACATGTACATAGATCCCTGAAAGTTACCATCCAGGTTGATAGGGTTGTTAAAAAGATATACAGTGTGTTAGGTTTTATTAGGAGAGGTATTGAGTTTTGGAGTCATGTGGTCACGTTGCAGTTGCACAAAACTCTGGTGCGGCTACACCAGTATTGCGTTCAGTTCTGGTCACTGAATTATAGGAAGGATGTGGAAGCTTTGGAAAGAGTTCAGAGGAGATTTACTAGGGTGTTGCCTGGTATGGAGGGAAGGCCTTACGAGGAAAGGTGGAGGGATTGGAGGCTGATTTAGTTGGAGAGAAAAAGGTTGAGAGGTGACTTAGCAACATACAAGATAATCAGAGAGTTAGATAGGGTGGGCAGTGAGAGCCTTTTTCCTTGGATGGCGATGGCTAGCACGAGGGAACATAGCTTTAAATTGAGGGGTGTCAGATATAGGACAGATGTCAGAGGTAGTTTCTTTACTCAAAGTAGTAGGGGTGTGGAACAGCCTGCCTGCAACAGTAGTAGACTTTCCAACTTGAAGGGCATTTAAATGGTCATTGGATAGATATGGATAAAAATGGAATAGTGTAGGTTAGATTGGGTTCGCAGGTCGGCACAACATCGAGGGCCGGAGGGCCTGTACTGCGTTGTAATATTCTATGTTGTATGGGACAGACCACCAACATAGTATCGAAGATGCATGGATGATGTCACCTCGTGAGGGATTGAAACGCCTGCAGAAAACCACACCAGCTCGGCGAACAAATATACAACCTGAATCACTCGATCTCTGCTGTCTATACCTGACATACCCTTCCTTCCTTTTCTTAATCAAAACCTCAATTTCTCCAGTCATCCAACATTCACTACATTTCCCAACCTTGCCTTTCACCCTAATAGGAACATACTATCTCTGGACTCTCCTTATCTCATTTTTGAAGGTTTCGCATTTTCTGGCCATCCCTTTATCTGCAAACATCCACCCCCAATCAACTTTTGAAAGTTCTTACAGTCAAAACTGGCCTTCCTCCAATGTCAAGCTTTCACTTTTAGATCTGATCTATCCTTTTCCATCACTATTTTAAAACTAGTAGAATTATGGTCGCTGACCCCAAAGTGCTCCCCCATTGACACCTCAGTCACCTGCCCTGCCTTATTTCCCAAGAGTAGGTCAAGTTTTGCACCTTCATGAGCAGGTACATCCACATATTGAATCAGAAAATTGTCTTGTACACACTTAACAAATTCCTCTCCATCTAATCCCTTAACACTAAGGCAGTCCCAGTGCTTGCTTGGCAAGTTAAAACCCGCTACCATAACCTTCCTATTATCCTTACAGATTTCTTACAGAAGTCTCTTTACAAATTTGTTTTTTTTTCAATTTCTCACTGACTATCGGGGGTCTACAATACAATCCCAATAAGGTGATTGTCCGTTTCCTATTTCTCAATTCAACCCAAATAACCTCCCTGAACGTACTCCCAGGAATATTCTCTAAGTACAACCATAATGTTATTCCACTCCCCTTCCTCTCTTGCCCCCCCTTTCTATCCTTCCTGTAGCATTTGTATCCTGGAACATTACGCTGCTAGCCCTGTCCATCCCTGAGCCATGTCTCTGTAATTCCTATGATATCCCAGTTCCACGTTCCTCACCATGCCCTGAGTTCATCTGCCTTCCCTGTAGGCCTCTTACATTGAAATAAATGCAGTTTAATTTATCAGTCCTACCTTGTTCTCTGCTTTGTTCCTTCCTGCCCTGACTATTTGACTTGCTCCTTTTCCCATATGTACCAGTCTCAGACTGATCTTTTGGATCCTACTCACCCATCTTACTAGTTTAAATCCTTCAGTGCAGCTTTAGCCAATCCCCCTGCCAGTATATTTGTCTCCTTCCAAATCAGTGCAATACATCGTTCTTATACAGGTCACTTCTACTCCAGAAGAGATTCCTCCAACGATCCAAAAATGTGAACGTTTCTCCCCTGCACCAGCTCCTCAGCCATGCATTCATCTGTTGTACCCTCACTAGCTCGTAGCACCGGGAGTAATCCAGATATTACTACCCTCAAGGACTTCCTTTTAAAACGCCTACCTAACTGCCTATATTTTCCCTTCAGAATCTCATCCTTTTCCTTTCCTTTGTCATTAGTTCCAATGTGTACAATGACCTCCTGTTGGTCCCTCTTGCCTTGAAGAATATTCTACACACTCTCAGACAACATACCATTCTGATTTCTTGCTGCCAGCCGCAGAAATGTCTGTGCCTCTGATTAGTCCCCTATCACAATCGATCACTTGGAACCTGACATACCCCTCGTTACATTAGAGCCAGTCTCAGTACCAGAAACATGGCTGTTCATGCTACATTCCCCCGATAGTCCATCACCCCCTATATTTTCCAAAACAGCACACTAGTTTGAGATGGGGATAGCCACAGGAGACTCCTGCACTACCTACCTGCCTTTGGTATTTTTCCTGGAGGTAAGCCATCTACCTGACTGTATCTGTGTTTTTTCTCCTTTCCAAAACTGCCACCCATCATACCCCTTAGCTCCCGTACATTCCTCAAAGCCTCTAAATCCAATCGATCTAATTCGCAACCAAACACACTTCCTGCAGACATAATCATCAGTACATGGAAACGCTCCCTAATCTCCCACATCCAACAGGAAGAGCACATCACTCTACAAAAAGCCATCTTTGCACCTTAATCTACAGACCCAGAAAATAGCACCACCTTACTGCTCTAAAAAACACTGCTCCAAGCTAACTTAGTACCTATGTTCTATATTTCAAAATTTAATCAAGAGACAGATCTTAATCAAACATTTAATCAAAAAAAAAGAACCCACTCTACTCACCATTGCACATTTCCAGCAAGGATATACTTAAAACTATGTACATAGCTTGTCCTGTGCTGTGAGCACTCCCAAACAGGTTCCTCCAACATCAGCTGTGAATTTGTTTTTTAATTTTTCTTAGTCACACTCCAATGTCCAGAGATACTTGAACTCAAACAGTAAAGGCAGTAGCTGTGCAGATTCACTGCTATGTCAGACAACAATGCATGTTTTTCTCTCTCTGGCCATGTGGTCTCTGCCTTTGTCTCCCTTCCTCCTTTTTAAAGTGCCATTGTTTTGATTTTCTTCCCCCCCAAAGTTCCAAAATAATGCAACAGTTTATAAAATAGTAGTCACTGCTCCTGGAATTCAAGGAAATAATCGCCAACTCCCAAAATACCTGAAAAAAAGGAGCAGCTTTTACAGCCACAAATCTTTCTCACCCTCCATCTTAGATTACCCAGAATCCTTTTGATAAAGAGTAAACAACATTCAACCAAACAAGTGCCAGGGAACTATCATTTCCAATGAATGAGTGAGTGAATGCTTTAATTGTCACGTATATCTAGGAAGATACAGTGAAAAAAATGTTTGCCACCACAATCTGGCACCATTTTGAATTACAAAAAGAATAAAAAGAAATTACTGAAATAGAGTTCATCTTCTGTTCAAACTGGGTCTCAAGCACAGCTCTAGAGCTTCTGCAAAACGCTCCAGGCTGTTTAGATTTGCAATAGCTTTGATTATAGTTGAACTCAACTCACCTGAAAATGAACGCCAGTCGTTTCTATGACTTTTGGTGCAGTTCTAAGGGAAAAAAGTACTTTATTGACATGGAAGATTCAAATCCACCTCAAGTGAATGTAAAACACCATAATACTCTATCCAAAAGTAATAGGATTGAATGCATTGAAGGCTGTAAGGGGTTGTTCCCTCGTAACACTGGAACCACTACACAGGCCAAGGTCAGAAATGAGAAGATGGGAGTAAGAAAATGCTTGAAAAAACAAGAAACAAGCAGCTCACGGTCATGCTCGCAGACTGAGCAAAGAGATTACTAAGCAAAGGACCTGAGCAAAAATCCCTACATTTAGGATCAGCAAAGAGAGCAAATTAGACTGCAAAAGGTACAAATTAATCTATGCTTCACCTGGAAGGAGTGCTTGGATAGGAGTTAAAAAGTCAGGGTTGCATTTCCTAAGATTGCTTGGCAAGGTGCCCTGGGAAAGTGACAGGACATTGGAGGTGTTGGAGTACTGGACAAAGGTATTGTGGAAGGAACTGTTGTTTCAGAGTTCTCAAAGGGCAGGGGAGGATGACAAAGTATTTGGACTTTGCATCATGCTGGAGGGAGGCAGAAAACGATTTTTTGAATGTGGAGTCTGGAGAGCTGAAGATTAAAAAAAACTCAATCATGGTTCTGGGAGGAAGTAACAGTTGTAAAAGGAAAAGGGCAGGAAATTGACCAGACACTGTTGAGGGTCCTGTCAGATAGTGTGTTGGGGTGAATCCACGGCTGAGGTTAAAAGAAGACACATCAGAAGCAATGTTATGGAAGGCAGCGTCAGAACAAGTGTGACAGAAAAACTGAGAGAACAGTCCTTCCAGGAGGCTGAGTGTGAGCAGGTGCAGTTGAGGCAAAGTGTGTGTTGGTGATCTTATAATGAATATTACCAGACAGCCCAGAAGTGGAGACTGGAAAGTTGAGCAAGGGAAGATTTGGAGATGGAACATGTGAAAGAGAGAAGAGGACAAAAATTGGAAACAAAGTTGAAGTCATTTCCCAATTCCAAAGGAGAGCAGGAAATAGCGCCAATATATTCCTCAGAGTACCAGAAGAAAGTTATGGGAGAGAAATCTTCCTACACCAAGTAGCACTGGAACAAGGGATGTTCCAGTTGCCTTTCCATATACCCAACAAAGACCGGCATAATTAGGACCCAGGCAGGTATCTACAGCCACATCTTTTATTTGGAGGAAGTGAGACAAGCAAGATGAGAAATTATGGCTGGAGTGAATAGGCTGAGCCAGGCATACGAGGGTGAAGTAGAATTGGGATCACATGTTCACTGATGGGGTATCTTATTCTTTCTGATATTTGTAAATGATGTAAGACAGAATGTTGACAGCTGGTGATGGTGGATATTAGTAAGCTTGTGGATGACACCTGGTTTGGCCAGGTGGTTGACAATGAGGAGGAATGTGCTAGGTTACAAGAGGATATAAGCAATTAGTCAGAGGGGCAGATGCAATTTAATGCAGATGAATGTGAACTGATGTACTTTGGAAGAAGAAACAAGACAAGGGAGTATTCAAAGAATGGCTAGACATGAGGAAGCTCAGGAGGATCAGAGAGATCTTAGGATGCTATCCACAGATTCCTGAAGGTGGCAGGACAAGTTAATACTGTTGTTAATGCAGCATTCAAGCCACTATTAGTCATAAAATAGATTACATCATACAATCCCTACAGTGTGGAAGCAGGCCATTCAGCCCATCAAATCCAGACTGACCCTCTAAAGGACATCCCACCCAGACCCACCCCATCCCTGTAAGCCTGCATTTCCCATAGCTAACCCACCTAGCCTCCACATCCCTGGACACTATGGGCAATTTAGCATGACTAATCCTTCTAACCTGCACATCTTTGGACTATGGGAAGAATCCAGAGCACCTGGAGGAAATCCGCAAACACGGAGAGAATGTGGAAACTCCACAAAGATAGAGTCACCCGAGATTGGAATCAAGCCAGGGTCCCTGGCGCTGTGAGGCAGCAGTGCTAACAACTGAGCCACCATGCTGTACCATGGAGCAGGGAGGTCATGCTGGAGCTGTACAGAACTTTGGTTAAGCCAAAGCTGGATACAGTACAGGAAGGATGTGATTGAACTGGAAGGAACATGGATTCACCAGGGTGCTTCCTGGGATGGAGCATTTCAGTGGAGAGGTTGGAGAAGCTTGGGTTGTTTTCTTTGGACCTGAAGGTTGAAGTAGGACCCGACAGAAGTATTAGATTAGGAGGGGAATGGACATGGTGACCAGAAAGCTGCGGTTTCCTTTAGTCAAAGGGTCAATAACATCCTTCCGATAGAGTACTGACCACAACAGTATATTGTACTCCAGCTGTGGCTTAAGCAAAGTTCTGTGCTGCTCCAACATGACTTCCCTGCTCTTTGCAGCAGCGCAGTGGTTAGCACTGCTGCCTCACAGCACCAGAAACCCTGGTTCGATTCCACCCGCAGCTGACTGTCTATCTTTGTGGAGTTTGCACATTCTCTCCATGTCTGTGGATTTCCTGTGAGTGCTCCAGTTTCCTCCCAAAGTGAAAGACAGGAGGTTTAGGGGGGAATTGAGGAAAAATGTTTTCACCCAGAGGGTGGTGGGGGTCTGGAAAGCATTGCCTTGGTGGGTAATTGAGGCAGGAATCCTCATAACCTTGAAAAATACTTTGAAGAGCAACTGAAATTTCATAACATTCAAGACGTGAAAGTGGGCCTAGTGTAGGTCCTAACATATTTTTGGCAGTAAAGGCTCAATGTGTCCGAAGGCCTCTTCTATATTGTATGATACTATAATCAGTTGGGCTTCTGTTCAAGGAAGAATGGAGAGAGCTCAGATCATCTAACTGGGGATGGCAACAGAGAGGAATTGAATGTCCACAATGAAGAGAAGGCATTTCAGGCCAGGAAAATTGTCTGATGATATGAGGAGTGGCAAATGAAGTTTAGCGAGTTTTGAGAAGATTTGTAGCTCAAGTTGAGGTCCTGGATGTAAGCTTACTCGCTGAGCTGGAAGGTTCGGTTTCAGACGTTTGTCACCATACTAGGTAACATCATCAGTGAGCCTCCTGCTTCATCCGGAGGCTCACTGATGTTACCTCGTATGGTGAGCAAACCTACATCCAGATGACCTTTAGTTTAGATAAATATGTGGTGTTGTATTTTGGAAAGGCAAATCAGGGCAGGACCTATACACTTGATGGTGAGGTCTTGGGGAGTGTTGATGAACAAAGAGACTTGGAGTGCAGGTTCATAGTTCCTTAAAGGTGGAGTCACAAGTAGACATGGTAGTGAAGACGGCATTTGGCACATGTGCCTTATTTTGGTCAGTGCATTAAGTATAGGAATTGGGATGTCATGTCTTGTATAGCTGTAACATTAGTTGGAATACTGTGTTCAATTCTGGTCTCCCTGCCACTGGAAAGATGTTGTGAAACTTGAAAAGTGTGCAAAAAAGACTTACAAGGTGTTGCCGGGGTTGGAGGGTTCGAGCTATAGCGAGATGCAGAATAGACGAGAGCTTTTTTCCTCCTGGAGTGTTAAATGCTGACGGGTGACCTTATAGAGGTTTATAAAATCATGAGGGGCATGGATAGGGTGAATAGCCAAAGTCTTTTTCCCAAGGAAGGAGACACCAAAACTGGAGCGCATAGGTTTAAGGTGAGGGGGGAAAAATTTAAAACGGACCTAAGGGGCAACTTTTTCCACACAGAGGGTGGTGTGTGTATGAGATGAGCTGCCAGGGGAAGTGGTGGAGTCTGCTCCAATTACAACATTTAAAAGGCATCTGGATGGGTACATGAATGGGAAGGGCTTAGAGAGATAAATGCCAAATGCTGACAAATGGGACTAGATAAATATTGGATATCTGATCGATATGAGAGAAAGTGAGGGCTGCAGATGCTGGAGATCAGAGCTGAAAATGTGTTGCTGGAAAAGCGCAGGTCAGGCAGCATCCAAGGAATAAGAGATTCGACGTTTCGGGCATAAGCCCTCCTGAAGAAGGGCTTATGCCCGAAACGTCGATTCGCCTGTTCCTTGGATGCTGCCTGACCTGCTGCACTTTTCCAGCAACACATTTTCAGTATCTGATCGATATGGACAAATTAGACCAAAAGGTCTGTTTCTGTGCTGTACAGCTCTATAACTCTAAATAGGAACTGCTGAAATGACATAAAACAGAGAGTCAACAAACGTAGGTAGAAGGCGACTGGATGAGGATAGAAAAATATGAGGGTGTAGGTTTGCTCGCTCAGCTCAGCGAGCAAACCTACACCCTAAACCTCAACCTGAGCTACAAACCTTCACAAACCTTGCAGAAAAATATGAGTTCAGATCAGAAGAAATAAGTACATTAAGACAGGAACAGGATGAAAAGATGTGTTTGCCAGGTCTGTCCCGTCTGATGATTTTGGCACGGAGGCAGATTGTAAATTGGAAAGCTTTGAAGGAAATGTCCCTTAAAGAAATGAAGTCAGTGAGAGTCCTGGAAACATTAAGTATTGAGGCTTGATATTTGGTGGTGGGGTTATAATTCAGGTTCAACTTGACTACCAGGTTTAGCTAACATATTTAATGCACAAAGTTACGCCATTTTCCTTCTCTCATTGCAAGTCCCTAATGCACTAAAACCCAAAGGAGAGTTTACTTACTTGTTACTTGCGTAGAGTGAAGCGAGCTGTTGAACAATATTCATTACCACTTCATAACATCTTGTAACGAAACAAGATAACTCCTACAAGTAAAAACAACTACATTTAGACATACCTTCAAACACTCCTATTCAAAATTTTTGGAAATCTAAGTTACTCAGGGTGATATCTTGACAAATTATCTGAGGTCCCACAAGAAAAGAGCACCCAGGCCTGTCCTCCTGCTACAACCTCACCAGTGCAATGAACTATAGCAGCTTTCTTCTTGATTATCAGGTTGCTTTTGGATGTAAAGTTTCATGCTCAGTTCAAGAATGATGCAACTGAAAAACATTGATAAAAATTGCTTCTAAATAGCTTTTGCAACAATTGTTCTGTATGAGATCCCATTCAGCCAATCAAGCCAGTGCCAGCTCTTTGGAAAAAAGCTAGCCAACTCATCTAATTCCTTCTCTTTATGATTTTATAGTTTAAATGTGCTATCCAATTCCTTTTGAAAGTCATTATCTAGTCTCCTTCATTTTTTCAGGCAGTTAATTCCAGACTGCAACAACCCAAGTCTTCTGGACTTGAGATCATTGTAGACCTAAGATATACATATTAGGACCCTGTGGATATCCTAATGTGGGGGCTTGGATGGAAACTTTCACCGGGTGGATCACCTACTCCCCAGGACTTTGCTCAAAGGTCTTTGATACTGAGCTTTAGATGGAGACTTGAACAGATCTGTGACTTACTGAGATAAGTAGCCAGGAAATACAATACAATTTAAAGCTTAGTCCAACAGCTGGGTAATTCTAGAAGTCAATTGCCCCGATTTCCCAATTATCACCTCTAACATTCCCAACTTCAACCATCCACCCATGCTTCTACTTTCCCTTTGCCTGTTCATTAAATGAATGGACATTTAAATAATTATTAAGTAAGACAACTAAATCAATAAAAAGGTGACTTGCCATCTCTTCCCCACTCTACTGCAATCTGTTGGGAGCTCTCCAGGAAACTGTGGACTGGACATTTCTTCTTCAGCCAGGATCAGAAAATCCCAGAAAAGAATGTGCAATACAGCCAGGAAGAGATTCAGCACAACAATTCACTGCATAAAAAAAATCAATTCCCTACTACTCTTTGCTAATTATCTAATTAATGACCAACCTGCCAGTAAAACAGTTTTACTTGTTCAATAAAAACCCAACTCTAGTAGAACCCATGCATTGCTGTTTCCGTGCAGAAAAATGTAGCCAGTAAATACAAGCATGGCAACTGTTGAGATCAGAGGTCACTGCAATGCAGCCACAGGAAAAATTATATCCAAGATAGGGACAGTACACTCCACCAGCCAAAAGCAAGTGTTCATATAAGGCATGAATCGAGTCATTAATTTATACATAAACAATGCAGAGTAAAACTAACTTAGAAGTTTAATTATCTGTTTCATTATTGTATACTAGAATAATGCAGGCAAGCTGAATTTACTTTTACATGATCCTTACAATTGGCTGCATTTTTCTTTAAACTAACCATGGAAAGTCGCTAATCATGAAATTGGGAAGATCAGAAAACTCATGATTTTGCATTCAAAAGAAATGTTTTGGTGTGATAATTGCTTAACTCAAGGAGTGGTTATATATAAGAAGAGTGCAGCGCAAAATCCATGCAGGCAACTTTCTCAATCCCAAGAAACCATACAAAGAAATAGCAGACACATGGCTTAAAGTTTGAGAGAAAGCCCATTCAATGTAATGCTATAGTAAATATGGAAGTTAAGTCTTTGTTCCTTCAAGTAATTGTTACCATATAACTGTGCACATAAGATGTGCCTTAACTTTTGTACTTCCATTTTCGAAGCACTGCAGCCAAAATTAAACTTCGACTGAAGGTTTTCTTACTATTAAAATCAAAAGGACTGTGGATGGTGGAGATCTGAAAGAAACGAAAACAGAAATTGCTGGAAGGACTCAGTGAATCTGACAACATTTGTAGGGACAGAAAACAGAACCTGCTGCAAATTCAGTAACCATTTACTCAAAACGTTAATTGTGTTTTCTCTGCAAAGATGGTGGCAGTCCTGCTGAGTTTCTCCAGCAATTTCTATTTTGGCTTTCTTCTATGTCCTGATTTTACTAATACATTTTATGATGAATTAATACCTATTAGAACTTAATTCTATTGTGCTAATATGAACCAGCATCAATTAGAGTCATAGAGCTGTACAGCATGGAAACAGACCCTTCGGTCCAACCTGACCACGCCGACCAGCTATCCCAACCCAATCTAGTCCCCACCAGCCAGCACCCGGCCCATATCCCTCCAAACCCCTCCTATTCATAAACCCATCCAAATGCCTCTTAAATGTTGCAATTGTACCAGCCTCCACCACATCCTCTGGCAGTTCATTCCATACATGTACCACCATCTGCGTGAAAAAGTTGCCCCTTAGGTCTCTTTTATATCTTTCCCCTCTCACCCTAAACCTACGCCCTCTAGTTCTGGACTCCCCGACCCCAGGGAAAAGACTTTGTCTATTTATCCTATCCACGCCCCTCATAATTTTGTACACCTCTATAAGGTCACCCCTCAGCCTCAGACACTGCAGGGAAAACAGCCCCAGCCTGCTCAGCCTACTGAACCCTTTCAAGTTTCACAACATCTTTCTGATAGGATGATGACCAGAATTGCACACAACATTCCAATAGTGGCCTAACCAATGTCCTGTACAGCCGCAACATGAAGTCCCAACTCCTGTACTCAATACTCTGACCAATAAAGGAAAGCATACCAAACACCTTCTTCACTATCCTATCTACTTGTGACTCCACTTTCAAGGAGCTATGAACCTGCACTCCAAGGTCTCTTTGTTCAGCAACACTCCCGAGGACCTTACCATCAAGTGTATAAGTCCTGCTAAGATTTGCTTTCTCAAAATGCAGCACCTCGCATTTATCTGAATTAAACTCCATCTGCCACTTCTCAGCCCACTGGCCCATCTGGTCCAGAATCTGTTGTAATCTGAGGTAGCCTTCTTCGCTGTCTACTACAACTCCAATTTTGGTATCATCTGCAAACTTACTAACTGTACCTCTTATGATCGCATGCAAATCATTTATGTAAATACAAAACATAGAGGACCCAGCACCGATCCTTGTGGCACTCCACTAGTCACAGGCCTCCACCACCACCCTCTGTCTTCTACCTTTGCCCCTTAGAAGATACAATTCTGTATCTTCTATTCCATGAGATCTAACCTTGCTAACGAGTCTCCCATGGGGAACCTTGTCGAATGCCTTACTGAAGTCCATATGGATCACATCTACTGCTCTGCCCTCATTAATCTTCTTTGTTACTTCTTCAAAAAACTTAATCGTTTATGAGACATGATTTCCCATGCACAAAACCATGTTGACTATCCCTAATCAGTCCTTGCCTTTCCAAATACATATACATCCTGTCCCTCAGGATTCCGTCCAACAACTTACCCACCACTGAGGTCAGGCTCACTGGTCTATAGTTCCCTGGCTTGTTTACCGCCCTTCTTAAACAGTGACACCACGTTTGCCAACCTCCATTCTTCTGGCACGTCACCTCACTAACGATGATACAAATATCTCAGCAAGTGGCCAGCAATCACTTCTCTAGCTTCCCACAGAGTTCTCAGATACACCTGATCAGGTCCTAAGGATTTATCCACCTTTAACCGTTTCAAGACATCCAGCACTTCCTCCTCTGTAATCTGGACATTTTGCAAGTTGTCACCATCTATTTCCCTACAGTCTATATCTTCCATATCCTTTTCCACAGTAAATACTGATGCAAAATACTCGTTTAGTATCTCCCCCATTTTCTGTGGCTCCACACAAAGACCACCTTGCTGATCTTTGAGAGGTCCTATTCTCTCCCATTTACCCTTTTGTCCTTAATATATTTGTAAAAGCCCTTTGGATTCTCCTTAATTCTAATTGCCAACACTCTCTCATGTCCCCGTTTTGCCCTCCTGATTTCCCTCTTAAGTATACTCCTACTTCCTTTATACTCTTCTAAGGATTCACTCGATCTATCCTGTCTATACCTGACATATGTTTCCTTCTTTTTCTTAACCAAACCCTCAATTTCTTTAGTCATCCAGCATTCCCTATACCTACCAGCCTTTCCTTTCATCCTAACAGGAATATACTTTCTCTGGATTCTTGTTACCTCATTTCTGAAGGCTTCCCATTTTCCAGCCATCCCTTTACCTGCAAACATCTACCTCCAATCAGCTTCTGAAAGTTCTTGCCTAATACCGTCAAAATTGGCCTTTCTCCAATTTGGAACTTCAACTTTTAGATCTGATCTATCCTTTTCCATCACTATTTTAAAAATGAATAGAATTATAGTCGCTGGCCCCAAAGTGACACCTCAGTCACCTGCCCTGCCTTATTTCCCAAACGTAGGTCAAGTTTTGCACCTTCTCTAGTAGGTACATCCACATACTGAATCAGAACATTGTCTTGTACACACTTAACAAATTCCTCTCCATCTAAACCTTTAACACTATGGCAGTCCCAGTTGATGTTTGGAAAGTTAAAATCCCCTACCATATCCACCCTATTATTCTGACAGATAGCTGAGATCTCCTTACAAGTTTGTTTCTCAATTTCCCTCTGACTGTTGGGGGGTCTATAATACAATCCCAACAAGTGATCATCCCTTTCTTATATCTCAGTTCCACCCAATTAATTTCCCTGGATGTATTTCCGGGAATATCCTCCCTCAGCACAGCTGTAATGCTATCCCTTATCAAAAATGCCACTTCCCCTCCTCTCTTGCCTCCCTTTCTATCCTTCCTGTAGCATTTGTATCCTGGAACATTAAGCTGCCAGTCCTGCCCATCCCTGAGCCATGTTTCCGTAATTGCTATGATATCCCAGTCCCATGTTCCTAACCATGCCCTGAGTTTGTCTGCCTTCCCTGTTAGGCCCCTTGCATTGAAATAAATGCAGTTTAATTTATTAGTCCTACCTTGTCCCTGCCTGCCCTGACTGTTCGATTCACTTCTGTTCTCAACTGTACCAGTGTCAGGTTGATCGCTTTCCTCACTATCTCCTTGGGTCCCACTCCCCCACCTTACTAGTTTAAATCCTCCCAAGCAGTTCTAGCAAATTTCCCTGCCTGTATATTAGTCCCCTTCCAATTTAGGTGCAATCCGTCCTTCTTGTACAGGTCAATAAAAAGTTTAATTTAATCCAGCATTAGATTTACTGCTAAATTCACAGCAATTTCATTGCTAGCACCAAGAACATCCACATATTACACTATAGCTCTTTGCTGGTGTAACCCCCTAATCTATACTATAGCAACTCTGCATTATCGACAGAGCTTGTAAGTACCCCAAAATGTAGAATTTCATGTCACTGTTAACTTGGAGTTTCAAAAAAAAATCAAAAGGAGACCCAAGTCTTTGTCAATGAGAATCTATAAACAGTTTAAAATCTAGCTCATCGAGATGAATAAGACATGACAACAGAAAGCACACAAAATTATCAGCCTGTTTCTCCCACATTTAAGTCAAAGATAAAGAAGCCAGGCGAAAAGACACAATTTCAATATCAATCCATTAAGTGTTAAAAATAAACTCAGTAGATCTGGCAGCGTCTGTGGAGGGAGAACTGAGTTAACAAAGATGAGTCACTGTACTTAAAACGTTATCTGTTTCTCTCTCCACACGAGACCTGCTGAGTTTCACCAGCAATTTCTATTTTTATTTCACATCACCAGCATTTTATTTTTGTCAATATAAATCAGATCTTTCCCTGAAGAGGAGGGTCTGAAATCAGCTCGTAAACTGAAGCTGTACACTGAGGGGATAAAAAGATCATGATTGAAACAACCATGAAACTAAAACCGACATCATACCTGTAAAAAAGAAATAAATCTGCCCATCTGGATCTGTGACTCCCCTTCTACCATGCTCGAATCTGTAACTATAACAGAAAACAAGGTCATTGTGTATCACTACCTCAACAGCAATTATGGATGAACAATGCAGATCCAGCTACAGAAGTTCATATTCCCATATTCCGTGGATGATTAACCTGGATGCTTATGAATTTTTGGACCAGGACATTTTTTTAAAAAATCAACATGTGGTTGATTTTTAAAAAATCAACATTAACCCTTCTGTGGTCAACAAATCCTGAAGTTGGACTCAAACCTGGATCTTCTGGCCCAGACAGAAGAGGACATATTCATTGTTCCATACGCTTAAGAGATATTAATTTAACATGTCTTAGTTACTACATTAAATCTCAGAATCTGTGAACCTCCTGGTTTAAGTACCAGCACAAGAGAACTCCAATTACTTTACCTGGGCTTAATTACATTATTAACCTAGCAAGAATTGTACCTCCTCCCTGATCTTGGCCTAATTCCTGGATTGAGTCTCAGAGTTCTGTATGATTGGAGTAGTTTCTCCTGCATCCACCTCGCACAGGGGTATGACCAGGCCCATCTGCACATATACCCATATTCTTTTCATCGATCAGGTTTCCTAACCTTATACCCATAGATCAATTCAAAAGGACTGAACCCTGCGAGAAGAATATCTTTTTAAGTGACTTGGGATACTTAAGGCAATTGGCTTTAAGCATAGTTTTGAACATTTGGGGATATCCCTCCAAAGACTCTTGGGATCATAGTGATAATCTGAGGTGAGTCACTCTTTTACTAAAGTACACAATTTCTTCTGGCAATCCAAACCCAGTTACAAACAAATGAATTCCTGACTCTCAACTTACGCTGTGATTTTCTCAAGGATACTGTCTCTGAAAACCAAATGAACAAATCTCTCATGATTTAAGAAACACCTATGGTCCAATTAGATTTTCCAGGGATCCAACACAATTAACATGAACCCTGCTAAATGGCTCAAAAATAGTTATTGGTTGACTGGGTCTGGTTGATTGAAGGCTGGGGCTTCCTAACAATTTGACAATATCCTGGTAATTAACTCTATTCCTGGGTAACCAATACGTCATTATTCTTGCCTGATATCCTGTCCCAAATATCTACATAACCTGTAATTGGAATCTCATGGAAATTCATTATGGTAACAAGGAAGGATAACGTTTTAAATGGACAATCGCCGTATATCATCAACCACCTGTGGAAAGGTCTTGACTTCCTCATCAAAACATCATTTTTCACGCAATACCACATATGTCCTTTTCAGCTTCAGAATATGCTGCCTGGCACAAGCTCCTCATCCACTGTGCTTCAAACAGAGAAGACCTGTTAAACTTCTTCATTTAAATCCTGATAAATACTGAAAATCGACCCTCAAACTGTCTCCCATACCAAATTTGTTTGCCTCGTCCGGAAGCAATCCAAGAAATTCATCCCACAACATTACAGGCACCTCAACCCTAGCATGTGTTCCAGAATCCACTAGAAATCCCCCAGGAAAGTAATTTCCCCCCCCAAAAAAATCCAGCTCTTCAATAGGCAAATTAGGAATGCCTCCCACAGTAACAAGACCATTAATGTAGTCACATTATAAATTAACCTGTAGAACAGAATGGGTAACCAATTCTAATGATACTTCTTAAATTCTGCATCTTTTTAAAGAGAGCTTCTCATGACCTGACACTCCCAGTAACTGGATCGTTCCTATATCTCTTAAGCTAAACATCAGCTCTCGCCTTACAAAATTAGGAACACTTTATGCTTCCTGTACCCTGATCATCATTTAAAAAAGCAAATCCATTGACTAATTCTCGAGAGACACTGTGTGACCATTCTAACGCTACAGATTTGCTTTTCCATTTCCAATATTCACCCGTTACATGTACTATTGAGGACAAAATCACAAATTGTTCCCCTCAAATAAAACTCCAGGCTTTCACTTTCACTGATAAGTGCCTGTATTTTTATTTTTGCTATCTTTCTCACCTCAACCAACTTTTTTTTTCCCCACGATTAAACCCTCCATTTCTCTGGGAGATTCCAAACAGGGGCCTGTTACAAATATGCCGGTGACTCAACCTATAATCATCCACAAAGGTTGCAGCATCCTTTATTTTACGTTCTTGTCTTTTTTAGAACCTTTTGCCAGAGACAATATCTTTAAATTCTCCGTTCACAATTATTTCCCTAAGGTTCTCAAAGTCTTCACAACCTTTGCTGACTCTGTTTTCTTTTCAACTTTCTAAATTGCTGTCTCTGGGCTTCGGGTTTTAACTCACAGGCAACAAGCACAGCATTCTTTCCTCAGTCACAGTGACTTGTTCTTCTGAAAGAGGCAAGTACACCTCCAAAGCTTTTCCCACAAAAGCAGTCTTATTGTCTTTCATCCACTTTAGCTTTGCAGCAATTTCCTCAAATACACAAGTTATTATTTCTGCCCCTCTTCATTCAGTTTAGGTCCCAAGCAAATATTCTTTGCCAAATCAAAAAAGTGAGGTCTTGACTCTATGGTGTTCCTCACATTTCTCTTCCAAAGTACCAGTTTTGAGTCTTTTTCCAACTAATTCAAGTCCTTGCATTCTATTTCACTTCCTAATCTCTTTTGAATTCAAGTTTCTGCAGTTCTCTCTTTTGAATTTTTTTTTCTAACAAATTTAACTAATCCAACCTGAACACAGATCAATCCTTAAGCTTCAAATGTTGAGCTACAAATTCAAAAATCTATTTTTCTCGATCCTGATCCTAAATTTCTTTGCCAGAGCCTTAACATTTGTTAATAGCTCAAAGGCACTAAAGGGACACATCCATTCTTCCCAAATTGTTTGTGCATTACAAGGTATCCAAATTGACTGCCACCAAATACAGCAAAACTAAAATTGAAATCTTTTTGTTTAAATTCTGGAAAATTTCAGATACCAGACAACCCCCAATCTGTTACAATCCCCACAGAAAGGAATATAAATGAACTAACAGAAAGGAAACCAATATACAAGATTTTTGCATAATATTGTTTTTACAGTAAAAAGGAAAAGAAAATCAAAATAATTCAACCAGGAAGAAAACTCCAAATAAAGTATACTGCACCTTAAATATTCAATGCAAAGATGACTTTGTATAGTTACAAGCACGCATATTACTTTCTGCACTAACAGGGGGACGATTATTTTACTGCTTTTCCAAGCCGGCCTTGAGTACACAGGATCTCTCATGATCCACACCATTTCTGGCCTTGAGTTGCTCTCACCTGCATTCTACCCCAAGTCCTAAAACAGGTGGATGAATCTTCTCTCACTTGACATCCTGATGGTACAGAATCCAAGAGATACCTTTTTCCAAACTCTTTTCAGCCTCTGGAGGTGGGCTTTGGCAACACAAAAAGAGCAGCAATGGGTTTTGTCTAACCTACAATCCCTTCCCCCTCTAGTCACCAGCTCTCCGCTTTTTCCAACTGGTCATACCGCAGGTTAGACTTGCTGAGGGAGACAGTGAATGAGTGACAAAAGACAGAAAATAAAAAAGAGTAGGAAAGCAGTGCAGGTGTCCCCTGCGGTCATCTCCCTCCAAAACAGGTATACCATTTTGGATACTGTTGGAGGAGATGGCTCAGCAGTTCTCCAGATCATGCCACTGTGGCAGGCACTGCTGTTCAGAAGGGTGGGAAAAAGACTAGTAGGGCCATAATCATAGGGGATTCTATTGGGAGGGGAGAAGATAGGTGGTTCTGTGGCCTAAAACCGGACTCCAGGATGGTATGTTGCTTCCCAGGTGCTCGAGTCAGGGATGTCACTGATCGGCTGCAGAGCATTCTAAAAGGGGAGGATGAACAGCCAGTTGACTTGATGAACAGCCAGTTGGCTTGGTGCACATAGGCACCAACATATAAGTAGAAAGCGAGATGAGGTCCTGAAAGAAGAACTCAGGGAGTTAGGCGAGAAGTTAAAGGGGAGGACCTCAAAAGGTAGTGATCTCGAGATTACAACCAGTACCATGTGCTAGCCAGCATAGAAATGAAAAAAATAGGCAGGATGAACACGTGGCTTGAGAGATGGTGTAGGAGGGAGGGGTTCGATTTGTTGGACATTGGGACCGGTTCTGTATTACAAAAGAGACGGTCTACATCTGAACCGGACTGGAATCAATGTCCTTGGGGGAGATTTTGCTACTGCTGCTGGGGAGGTTTTAAACTAATGTGGCAGGGGACTGGGAACCAGAAGAGAAAACAAGTAGACAGCGAGGTGGAGACTGCAGACTGTAAGAATTA
>NC_057732.1:178024-195240 GCF_004010195.1 Chiloscyllium plagiosum | reverse complement strand
TGGACACAGCTATTTGAAGGGAAGTCTACATTTGAGATGTGGGAGGCTTTCAAAGATAAGTTAACAGCAGTGCAGGATAGGCATGTCCCGTTGAAGGAAAAGGATCGGAAGGGCAAGATTTGTGAACTGTGGATGACAGGAGAAATTGTACGCATAAGGTCTAGGCAGCTAAGAACAGAACGGGCCCTGGAGGAATATTGGAAGAGTAGGACAATTCTTAAACAAGGAATCAAGCAGGCTAAAAGGGGTCATGAAATAGCTTTGGCAAGCAGAATTAAGGAAAATCCTAAAGCATTTTATTCTTCTATAAGAAGCAAGCGGATAACTAGAGAAAGGATTGGTCCACTAAAAGATAATAAAGGAAGGCTGTGTGCCGAACCTGAGAGAATGAGTGAGAATCTAAGTGATTACTTTGCATCACTGAGAGGAACATAATGAATCTTGAGATTAGAGATAGACGTTTGATTAGTCTGGATCACGTTGCCATAAGTCGGGAAGATGCGTTGGGTATGTTCGAGGTTATTAAGGGTGACAAATCCCCAGGACTGGATGGGATCTATCCCAGGTTGCTGAGGGAGGCAAGAGAGCAAATAGCTGGACCCCTGACAGATATCTTTGCGGCATCCTTAAATACAGGTGAGGTGCCAGAGGACTGGAAAGTCCCCCTGTACAAGAAGGGTAGTAGGGATATTCCGGGTAACTACAGACCAGTGAGCCTGATGTCGGTGGTGGAGAGGGTATGGAGAGATAGAATCTATTTATATTTAGAAAGAATGAGCTCATCAGTGATAGGCAACATGGTTTTGTGCGGGGGAGATCGTGCCTTACCAACTTGATAGAGTTCTTAATGGAAGTGACCAAGTTGTTAGATGAAGGAAGGGCTGTTGATGTCATATACATGGACTTTAGTAAGGCGTTTGATAAGGTTCCCCATTGTAGACTAATGGAGAAGGTGAAGTCACATGGTGTGCAGGGTGTTCTAGCTAGGTGGATAAAGAACTGGTTGAGCAACAGGAGACAGAGAGTAATAGTTGAAGGGAGTTTCTCGAAATGGAGAAAGGTGACCAGTGGTGTTCTACAGGGGTCAGTGTTGGGGCCACTGTTGTTTGTAATATACATAAATGATCTGGAAGAGGGCACAGTTAGTACGATCAGCAAGTTTGCAGATGACACAAAGATTGGGTGGAGTGGCAGAAAGCATAAGGGACTGTCAGAGAATACAGGAGGATATTCCGTGGGCGGCACGGTGTCACAGTGGTTAGCACTGCTGCCTCACAGCACCTGAGACCCGGGTTCAATTCCCGCCTCAGGCGACTGACTGTGTGGAGTTTGCACGTTCTCACCGTGTCTGCGTGGGTTTCCTCCGGGTGCTCTGGTTTCCTCCCACAGTCCAAAGATGTGCAGGGTCAGGTGAATTGGCCATGCTAAATTGCCCGTAGTGTTAGGTAAGGGATAAATGTAGGGGTATGGGTGGGTTTCGCTTCGGTGCGTCGGTGTGGACTTGTTGGGCCGAAGGGCCTGTTTCCACACTGTAATGTAATCTAATCTAATATAGATAGACTGGAGAGTTGGCCGGAAAAGTGCCAAACGGATTTCAATCCAAACAAATGTGAGGTGATGCATTTAGGCAAGTCGAATTTGAGAGCGAATTATACAATGAATGGAAGAGACTTGGGAAAAGTTGATGGGCAGAGAGATCTGGGAGTGCAGGTCCATTGTACCCAGAAGGTTGCTGCACAGGTGGATAGAGTGGTCACGAAGGCATACAGTATGCCTGCCTTCATTGGACAGGGTATTTCAGTATAAAAGCTGGCAAGTCATGTTAAAATTGTACAAGACATTGGTTCGGCTGTATTTAGAATATTATGTACAGTTCTGGTCGCCACATTATCAAAAGGATGTGGATGCATTGGACAGGGTGCAGAGAAGGTTTAGAAGGATGTTGCCTGCTATGGAAGGTGCTGGCTATGAAGAGAGGTTGAGTAGGTTAGGTTTATTTTCACTAGAAAAAGGAGATTGAGGGGGGACCTGATTGAGGTTTACAAAATCATGAAGGGTATAGACAGGATGGATAGAGACAACCTTTTTCCCAGGGTGAAGGATTCAATAACAAGATGTCCTGCTTTCAAGGTGAGAGGTGGAAAGTTTAAGGGGGATACACGCGGCAAGTACTTCACACAGAGGGTGGTGGGCATTTGGAATGCGTTGCCAGTAGAGGTAGTAGAGGCAGACATGGAAGATTCATTTAAGATGCGTTTGGACAGACGCATGTGGAGGTGGGGAGCAGAGGGATACAAATACTTAGGAATTGACCGACAGGTTTAGACAGTACATTTGGATTGGCTCAGGCTTGGAGGGCCGAAGGGCATGTTCCTGGGCTATAAATTTTCTTTGTTCTATTTTCTTTGTATAACACACTGCGTAACACAGACCATTTACTATTTTCAGAAACATGCTTCAACACCAGAGGGAACCTCGCTTGTTTTCTTTCTACATGGATTCTACATTTTCTGAACTGCGAACAGGAAAAAAAGGGTCACCCAACCTCATCACAATTAGCTTTCTACTTATCTTTTGCTACTTCACTGTTCATCCCTATGGCAACCTCAGGTAATCTAGGCATTTCTTGGACCAACACAATGCTATTATCAGAAAAATAATTAACCCTCTTTCAGAATATTTCCCAGTCCACTTCCATCTTGAAGAGTCATCACACATAAGACAGGTTTATTCCAAAACACATGGATCCTCACACCATCCCTTCCCCCCAGAATTCATCACCTCAAACCTCCATGTTAAACTCCATCTGCCACTTATCCACACAGTCTGCAAGTCTGTTGAAATGAAATGCCATCATCCTCAATGGAGGCATATCTTAAAGTTTGATAACATTGTCAAGTTTTGAAGTTTTAGTCTGTATTCCGACATCCAAGTCAAAGGAGAATGCAATGGTTGTAGCATCTGGCAATACCACAGCCTTGTGTGGACTAGTTTGTAAAATAGTTTTCGGTACTTAAGCAAATCATTTTTCTCCAGGCTGACTGTTACCCTTCTATTCCATGAATCTCAATTTTTTAAACCAGTCTTGTACGGCACTTTGTCAAACACTTTCTTAAAATCCATCACAGACAACATCTATTGCATTTCCTTTGTCAACCTGTTACTTAGCAACAATATCAGTCAAGCACAATCTTTCTTTCACAAATGATGTTGACTCTCCTTAATTAACCCAAAATTCACGGAGTGTTACTTTCTTTTCTTGATTTTTTCTGAAACTTTACCCACTGATGCTGAGTTGACTGTTCAGTAGTCATTAAGACTGTCTTTACATTCTTTCTTGAATAAAGGTTTCATCCAATCCTGTGGAATTTTCTCTGTATCAGAGGAATGTTGGAAGATTATGGGTAAATCCTCCTGCTACCTCCATCTTCACTAGTAGCAGCCTTCAGACCATCAAATCAACAGAATTGTATAGTCATGTTCATCAAACATCTTCCCTTTATTTAATCATATTCTCTATTTCCCTGGATATACCAGGAGTCCTGGATTTGGTTCCCCAACCTTTAAGTCTTGTTGGAACGTAGCCAGCTTAAAAAAAAGACATCTCCTGAAACAACAACCTTTATAAAGTGTTCCCCATTTGGCCAATCCCATTCCCCAATGGAATATCCAACAATACCTCCTTCCTAATTGGAATGAGAACATACTGGTTAAGCAAGTCATCCTGAACAAATGTGAGAATGGTCTCTCCATCTTTACCCTTTTACTCTTGCAATATCAAAATAGATATTTGAGTAAAATACCCTCAAGATTTGAGTACCCCAGTAGTATAATTATATGTTTTTCAATTCTCTACTCAGTGTAAATAAATTCTGTCCTCGGCCCATCAAGGGCATCCTCTCTATCCAACATTATGATGACTCTAATCTGTACTGCTATCCCACCTCTCATTTCTCCCTCCCATCTTTTCTAAACACTTGACTTTTTTGATTATTAAGGACCCAGCAGTCACCACCATTAAGCCAAGCTTCCATTACTATGATTACCTTATATTTCTACACTCTTATTTGTGCTGGTAGCTCAACTTACATTCATTTTGTGTTTACACATGCATACTAAACTGGTCCATGCTTTCCTTGTATTCACTTAGTCCATTATCTACCCTTTGTCTCCATAGATCTCCTTCTTCACTTCTACTTGAAAATGTTGGTTCCCACCCCTCTGCAAATTTAGCTTAAACTCTCCCCTGACCACGCAGCTGCAAATCCCCACAAGGAGTATACGACCAAGTATTTTTGAGATACAACCCATCCCTTTTGATGAGTTGCCTCCTGCTGCAAAATTAGTCTCGACTGATCCTATATGGATCAGTCATGCACTACAACTTTTGGCTCACTCCCTTCTTCCTGTAGAATATTTTACACGCTCCCTATGAAGACGTAAACGTAAACATTTCAAGTAAAGAAAAAAACGAACCTCCTTCTCCGTAGAACAGAAGCCCATTGTAAAATTTAGTTTCAGCCTAAAAAGAAAAAAAAATCATTTAAAGTATCTTTAGCTTAGCTAAATTATATGTTTCTCCTTGAGACACAAAGTAATTTTACAAAACATTTAAACAACGTTGCTTTCCCTAGTACGTGGGAACAAAAAATGTTAAGTTCTTACCTCATATTTCAACTTTTTAACTTCACAACAAAGAGCAGCATACACAGTAATCACTTTATTCAGGACCTATAATAGATATTTTCACTTAATTAGCAAACAGTCAAGCACGATCCACTACCAACATTTAACTCCACATTTTAGACCTTCCAATTTCAAACTTCGATAGCAAACCTTTTAGTGATTCCTACGCTTAAATTCAACAAAAAATGCAATTGTCACTTCAACGTTATTTTGTGTGGAAACTTCCCATCATAATCATACAAATGCAGTGATTACTGACACATTTAGCCAACCAGAGCTACCAATTTAAAATAGAGCAATAAGCTATCACATACTCAGCACCACATCTGAAATCAGATATACAAAGAAACTTGTATATTTTTGACAATTCTATAAACTATAGAAAACTAGCAGAAAGCCACAAAACATGTGATATAATTAGTATATTTATTGGTCATAGAGTATTAGAGATGGACAGCATGAAACAGACTCTTCAGTCCAACTCGCCCATGCTGACCAGATATCCCAACCCAATCTAGTCCCACCTGCCAGCACCCGGCCCATATCCCTTCAAACCCTTCCTACTCATATACCCATCCAAATATCTTTTAAATGTTGCAATTGAACTAGCTCCCCACTTCCTCTGGCAGCTCATTCCATACACGTACCACCCTCTGCGTGAAAACATTGCCCCTTAGGTCTCTTTTATATCTTTCCCCTCTCACCCTAAACCTATGCCTTCTAGTTCTGGACTCCCCCACCCAGGGAAAATACTTTGTCTATTTATCCTATCCATGTCCCTCATGATTTTATAGACCTTGATAAGGTCATCCCTCAGCCTCCGACATTCCATGGAAAACAGCCCCAGCCTATTCAGCCCCTGTAGCTCAAATCCTCCAACACTGGGCACCATCCTTGTAAATCTTTTCTGAATCCTTTCAAGTTTCACAACATCCTTCCGAAAAGAAGGAGGTCAGAATTGCTTGCAATATTCCAACAGTGGCCTAACCAATGTCCTGTACTTAATACTCTGACCAATAATGGAAAGCATACCAAACACCTTCTTCACTATCCTACCTATCTGCGACTCCACTTTCAAGGAGCTATGAACCTGCACTCCAAGGTCTCTTTGTTCAGCAACACTCCTGAGGACCGTATCATTAAGTGTATATCCTAAGTCCCTCCTCCCTGCCTTTTATCTTAACCTGCTGGACACACTTTCCTCATTCCTGAAGAAGGGCTTATGCCCGAAACATCGATTCTCCTGTTCCTTGGATGCTGCCTGACCTGCTGCGCTTTTCCAGCAACACATTTTCAGCATTAAGTGTATATATCCTGCTAAGATTTGCTTTCCAAAATGCAACACCTCATATTTATCTAAATTAAAATCCATCTGCCACTTCTCAGCCCATTGGCCCATCTGGTTAAGATTCCATTGTAATCCGAGGTAACCTTCTTCACTGTCCACTACACCTCCAATTTGTGTCATCTGCAAATTTACTAACTATACCTCTTATGCTCACATCCAAATCATTTATATAAATGATGAAAAGTAGTGGACCCAGCACCGATCCTTGTGGCACTCCACTGGTCATAGGTCTCCAGTCTGAAAAACAACCCTCCACCACCACCACCAGAGGTCTTCTACCTCTGAGCCAGTTCTGTATCCAAATGGCTAGTTCTCCCTGTATTCCACAAGATCTAATCTCGCTAACCAGTTTCCCATGGGGAACCTTGTCAAATGCCTTACTGAAATCCATATAGATCACATCTACTGCTCTGCCCTCATCAATCCTCTTTGTTACTTTTTGTGGTGAAAGGGTTAAAATTGTGTCCCAATACATGTGTGAATCTAACCGAAAATGGAAGGTGTCGCTTAGTCCCGTGTGAATCTTATTATACACCTTCCCGTGTGAATCTTCTTATCTGTATGTAACCAGAATGGAATTTGTTTTTTAGTCTTGCTCTGCTGTTCACATGAATGTTTATATCTGGAAAAGAGTATATCAGCTGGAAAAGTCTCCAGTTCGGTAGAGTCTGCTCCGGGGTTGCGTTTAACCGCCGAGCGTGGGTTGTTGGCAACCGCTCTACGAGAACTGACGGCTCCCAGTTCCGGTAACACGTAGAGTGAGTATAAACCAGACCCGTTGTAAGTACGAGACCTGGTTGTGGCGACGCTGCGGGGAATAAAACACTTATATTCTAGCAGACTCGCCTCTTGGCTGTTTGTTCTGTGTCAGACTACTTTCCTACGAGCCTGGTCCTTGACCCTGAGAATTTTTTAAAACACTTGGCAACATCCTTGCAAATCTTTTCTGACCCCTTTCAAGTTTCACAACATCTTTCCGATAAGAAGGAGACCAGAATTGCACATAATATTCCAAAAGTGGCCTAACCAATGTTTTGTACAGCCGCAACATAACCTCCCAACTTCAATACTCAATACTCAATTCACTATCATATCTACCTATGACACTACTTTCAAGGGCCTATGAACCTGCAGTCCAAGGTCTGCAAAACTCCCTCGGACCTTACCTCTTATGCTCACATCCAAATCATTTATACAAATGATGAAAAGTGGTAGACTCGGCACTGATCCTTGTGGAACTCCACTGGTCACATGCCTCCAGTCTGAGAAACAACCTTCCACCTTCTACCTTTGAGCCAGTTCTGTATCCAAATGGCTAGTTCTCCCTGTATCTAACCGAAAATGGAAGGTGTCGCTTAGTCTCGTGTGAATCTTGTTATACACCTTCCCGTGTGAATCTTCTTATCTGTTTGTAACCAGAATGGAATGTGTTTTTTAGCCTTGCTCTGCTGTTCACATGAATGTTTATATCTGGAAAAGGGTATATCAGCTGGAGAAGTCTCCAGTTCGGTAGAGTCTGCTCCGGGGTTGCGTTTAACCGCCGAGCGTGGGTTGTTGGCAACCGCTCTACGAGAACTGACGGCTCCCAGTTCCGGTAACACGTAGAGTGAGTATAAACCAGACCCGTTGTAAGTACGAGACCTGGTTGTGGCGACGCTGCGGGGAATAAAACACTTATATTCTAGCAGACTCGCCTCTTGGCTGTTTGTTCTGTGTCAGACTACTTTCCTGCGAGCCTGGTCCTTGACCTTGAGAATTTTTTAAAACACTTTTTCCAAAAACTCAATCAAGTTTGTGAGACATTATTTCCCACGCACAAAGCCATGTTGACTATTCCTAATCAGTCTTTGCATTTCCAAATACATGAACATCCTGTCCCTCAGGATTCCCTCCAACAACATGCTCACCACTGACGTCAGGCTCACTGGTCTATAGTTCCCTGACTTGTCCTTACCACTTTTCTTAAAGAGTGGCACTATGTTAGCCAACCTCCAGTCTTCCGGCACCTCACCTGTGACTATCCATGATACAAATATCTTAGTCAGAGGTCCAGTAATCACTTCCTTAGCTTCCCACAGAGTTCTAGGGTACACCTGATCAGGTCCTGGGGATTTATCCACTTTTGTGTTTCAAGACATCCAGCACTTCTTCCTCTGTAATTTGGACATTTTTCAAGATGTCACCATCTATTTCTCTACATTCAATATTTTCCATGTCCTTTTCCACAGTGAATAAGAATGTTTTTAAAATCCCTAATTCACCCTGGAAATATCTCTTTATACTGCCCCCATCAGAGCTTACCTTTCTTTGCCCAATCCTCTATCCTTGCTACAATGCAGTTATGCTCATCCCTTCCACCAACCACACGTTCCATCCCTGGCTGTTGACCCTTCCAGCGCTACCTTTGTCTCCTTCCCATGTTGTCACCCACATATCACCCACGGCATATCCTCTGAATTACAATGGGCCATCCCCCCCCTCACTATAAACCCAGTTATCGAAATAAGCCAGAAGCCAACGAGCAGATCAAGAAGAGGCAAATGTTGTGGGCTGCAGTCCTGTGAATGAGGCCGAAATGACATTGTCATTTTACTCAGCTAACATAAAAGGCTCCTTTTAATCTATTATTTTATGCTTTAAATGACACCGAGGTTCACATTTTCATTTTTCCTCTTACAGTATCAATCCAATAACAGATGCTGCAAAATGGTCGGAAACCAGTATGAGAATGGCAAACTCCACACACTAAAACCAACCACCAATGAAAACCATTTAAAAAATGTATTAATATTTTAAATTCATTGGAATTTATTGATAACAAACATAACTGATAATCATGTTTAAAATGTAATTGTGTGAAATTTACTACTTACTTTATTTTCGGTTTTAATGAGTTCCAGTAATGAAGATTGCTCATATGGCAAAAGCTAAAACAAAAATTATAAGTGTTAATCACAATTCTACACCGCCCTCACACAAATATTTTAACTGTGCTGTAATATTCAACAACATTCAAACTTCAACAACATTAATATTGTCCCTCCTCTTTATCACTTTCTCCTTCCCAGTCAAGGCAGCAACTCCCTCGGTGGCAGGCAGTTACATGGTGCTGGTCATCTGTTGCTTCCTCTACCAGTTTCAGTTATTTACCTTACATTCAAAACACGACCATGAAGACAACAATGAGCCTGATCCCCTCATCAATACCTACACATAGAGGAACCTCAATTACCCGGCATTCGATTAACTGAATTTCGGATTATCTGGACAAGATCACAAGGTCCCGATGTTTGACTAAACTGTTATCCGGCATTTGATTATCCAAACAAAAGACTCTGTCAGATAATTGAGGTTCCTCTATATAGGCCTACAGAGAATGGCATTCATGAAGCAATAAAGCAATGGTGAAATGTACCTCCACTATAAAGTACAATTTGACCGTCTTAGTAGTTATCTCAGATCAATTAACAGTCAGCCAGCCACAAGTTGAATCAGCCAAGTCAGTCAAGGTGTAAATTATAAATAGAAGATTGAGTAAACATGAAAGGCTGACTTTTCTTTAGCTCATTAGTCAATCAATTCAGTTTTAATGACAATCCACCAGTTTCATGGTCACTTTTACCAAAGTTAGCTTTTAACTTTCTTAAAAATTATTAAATTATCAAGTTCTCTGTATTGAAGCCAACATAGAACACCATCATTTGCAACAAAGAACAGTCCTGGACAAATACATGTCTCTCCCCATAGGAGCCTACAACTAATAGACAGCTGGCAGCTAGTGTTTTACATGGAACTGCACAGGATAATGGCACAGAAACAGGCCATTCAGCTTAACAAGTCTATGCTGGTGTTTATGCTTCACTTAAGCCTTTTTCCATCTTTTCTCTAAATCTATCATTGTAACCATCTATTCCCTTCTTGCTCAAATGCTTGTTTGAATTCTCTTTAAGTGCATCTGTGTTACTCACTTGCTATAATCTTGAGTTCCACATTCTCACCACTATCTGAGTGAAAAAGTTTGTTCCAAATTCCTGATTGGATTTCGTAGGGACTCTTTTATATTGACGGAGTCTAGTCGTCCTCTAACCCACACGAGGACAAATTCTCTATGTATCTTCTCCATCAAAGCCTTTCATCATTATAAAAACTCTATTCGGTCACCCAACACTTTAATCTTCAGGAGAAAAAGCCAGTCTGTCAATCACTTCCTGATATCCTTGTAAATCTTCTCTGCACAATCTCGAGTGCCTCATTTCCATTTTATAATAAGATGGCCAGATCGGTTTGTAATAGTACGTGTTAAATGACATTCTGGTTTTCTTTACCAGTTGATCAAGTTGTAATATTATTACTCATTAGCTGTGTAAGGCTTTGAGTTTTTGGGAGATTAAAATTAAATTTGAAATTAAATATTTCAAATCAACTTCTGATTAACACTCTGTGTGTGCGACTCCATCATGTCTCAATTTTGAGCATCTCATGTTGCACAATCTAGTTCAAAGACTGACCCCAGCATCAGTGTTCAGTATCCCAGATCAGAAAGCTGCCCTGTCTGTTTCATATTCAATTTTTTCTCAAGCTGATGGTGATACCATAAGGCAGAATAACATTCAACCAGCTTAGAAATATTGTACATATGACCTCAGTGCTGCCACAGTTTGTCGTAGACTGCACTTATTCAGAATGAAAGCTTCAACATCATGTTCAGCTCTTGCAAAATATTGGTTGAAATCCATCTAAAAGTGGACATCTCCACAGGTTTTTGACACTTCTCTCATGTTAGACTCATTGAGACAGTAGGTGACCAAAACAGTTTGAGAGGGTTGCTTAGTTTCAAACCTTACTTGAACAAGCTATAATGTTTGTAATTCTCTAGTCTTCTGGCACTTTCCTCGAATCCAGGGAAAACAAAGATTGTGGCCAATGCACCAGAAATTTCTACCCTGACTTCCTTCAAAATCCTTGGATGCATCTCATCTGATCCCGGATCCTTGTCAGCTTTAAGTGCCAAGAATCGAAGACTTCTCCCCTTATTAAGCTTGAATGTTTCTAGTGACAGTTTCCTTCTCTGTCACCATGACTTGGGCAGAATCTTCGTCCTTTGTAAAGCCAGTCACCAAGTGTTCATTCAACCAAACCTCTACTTGTAAATCCTTTTTTTTGGTCTCTGCTCGGCCCTATTCCTCCTTTAACCATTCCTCCTTTATCTGACACCTCCACCTGACACTGCTTTTGGTGGTAAAAAGCTTCTAGCACTATCACTCAAGGGATCATCAGAGCATACAAGATTCTCAACAATGTCAAGGAGGAGCTCAAAGCAACTACACTTATGCCAAATCTTTCTAAATAACGAGGACTGCAGATGCTGGAAAGTCAGAGTCAATAAAATGTGGAGCCGGAAAAAGCACAGCAGGTCAAGCAATGAGGAAGGTTATCAGAAATTGTAGCAGGAGCTTGATCCGCTAGGGAAGTCAGCCTGGAAATAGCAAATGGAGCTTAATATAGATAAGTGTGAAGTCTTGCATTTGGGAAAGTCAAATCAAGGTGGGAGTTTCATGGTGAACGGTAGGGCCTTAAAGAGTGTACTGGACCAGGGGGATTTCAGAGTTCAGGTTCATAGTTCTCTGAAAGTGGAGTCACAGTTGGACAGGGCAGTAAGGCGGCTTTTGCCACACTGGAATTCATCAGCCAGGGAATTGAGTATAGAAGTTAGAAACTATGTTGCAGTTATACAGGAGGTTGATGAGGCCGGACTTGGAGTATTGTGTTCAGTTTTGGTCACCTTGCAGTAGGAACTATGTTATTCAACTGGAAAGAGCACCAAAGAAATTTACAAGGAAGTTGCCTAGCCTCAAGAGACTGAGTTATAGGGAGAGGTTAGACAAGCTAGGACTTTTTTCTTTGGAGTGTAGGAGACTGAGGGGGGCTGTTATTGAGATTATTAGAGACATGAATATAGTGAATGCACTCGGTCTTTTTCCCAGGGTTGGGGAATCGAGGACTAGAGGGCATCAGTTTAAGTTTATTGGAGAAAGAATAAAAAGGAACCTATAGGGCAGCATTTTACACAAAGGGTGGTATGCATATGGAATGAGCTGCTAGCAGAAGTGGTTGAGATGGGTACATTAACAACATTTAAAAGGTATTTGGATAAACACATGGATAGGAAAGGATTAGAAGGACATGGGCCAAGTGCAGGGAAATGGGGTTAACGTGGATGGATATTTTGGTCGGCATGGACCAGTTTGGGCCAAAAGGCTTATGTCCATGCTGTAGAACTCTATGATTCTCAGCAACATTAGAACAGAAGGAAAGTTGACGTTTCAGGCAGGACTTTCCTGGTGTTCTGATGCTGCTTGACCTGCTATGCTTTTTCCAGCCTCACACTTTATCAACTCTAAATCTTGCAGAACATTGTTAAGGCTCCAATTAGAATACTGTGGGCAAATCTGGACAAATGTAAGAAAGATGTTGAAGTTTTTGAGAAGGAACCAAGCAGTTTTACAATATTCATATCAGAAATGCGGGTCTTGTAACGAGACTGAGAAGCTGAGGCTGTTCTTAGAATAGAGATGAAGGGGACTGTGAATTCAGTAGCCTGCAAACCAGTATTAATTATGCACATTATTGCTGATTGGGATGAATCATCTTCAGAAAATGTATGTTAAGTTTTAACATTTTAGCATCTTAACATTTCATTTTTCCATGTAACAAGCATCTGTGAAAATGCTGAAAAGTTGGTTAACTGAAAATAGTTAATTAACAACAGCCAGGATTTTGCATTGCTTACAATATAAGGGAGAGGCTAATGGTGTATACCGTTATCACAAAGTAAACTGAAACCAATTGTTGGTACCCATACAGTTAGATGGAGAAATACAGAACTTAGGTAAAAACAATGACTGCAGATGCTGGAAACCAGATTCTGGATCAGTGGTGCTGCACCACTGATCCAAAATACAGAACTTAGTTCATCCTTCTTTTACTTTCAAATATATCTTTTTGTCTCAAGCTCTGCTGTGATTTCTCTATACCATTAACATAAAAAAAACTTCCTGATTTACATCATGGTTCAATGATGATTCTTTAATCAACTAGCTTAAACACCTCATTCACATTTGCAGCAAATCCTAATACAGGACCTGTTCACATCCTAAGTCAAAACTCAAAAGCCCAGAAAAACTCAAAAGCCCAGAAAAACTCAACTCTTCAGTCAAAATTCCAGGTCATTTAGATTAAAATTTCTGAGATACCTTAAGAGCTATAGGATCCAGAGTGAAATCCCAGACATCCCCAACTGAGTCATCCAGTGCATCTTCAATTCCTTTCAACTGATTGGTGTATTCTTCAAGAAATCTTCCATAATTCTTCAGCTGCACTTCAGCATGGATTCCTAAGCAGAAAATCAGAGGTTTTGAAAAGTACACTATAACCTGCTAGTATATATATAAAACTTGCTATCTACATCTTGATATTTTAGCTTTAAAAAAATTTGGCTATGACTCATTAACCGTTTCCAAGTCTGACCAAAACTAACACACTCAAAAGCAGTAATCTTTCACTATCTTTATTCCTCAGAGATATTTTAGCTTTAGCATTTACAAACTCTCAGACTACAAATTTCTCAGTTGAGATTGGACAGGTAACCTTTCATCATCACCTTATCAACATTTATTGAAAACGAGCGAGATTCACTCACCAATTTTAGGTTACCTTTGGGTGAATCTTTGGCATTTACTTAACACCATTCCTCGAAGGCAGAGGTAAGAATATCAGGTGAAATTCTGCATTTTGGAGAGGATCAAGTGTGACATCATCATTCAAATAATGATGCAAGGACATTACTAGTAATGAGAAGCTGGTCACTTTCGTATTGGAGATGGGTAAAATTGAGAAACAATGAGAGGAAAACAAAATGGGCACTTGGAGAGATGTAAATTAATTTAGAAGAGCCCACTTGGATTTTAAAAGGCAGATTGTAGTTGACTAGTAGGGCTTCTTTCCCTGAAGTAACAAGACGTGATGAAGGGAAAACAAAAAAACGTTGTCAAATTAATTTGGAAGAAAGTGTTTAACATCATACCATGTTAAAAAGGCTCTGGATAATAAAATTGTGGCTCATGAAATGAGGGTCAGTGTTAGGATGGATAATAAACAGGGGAGCTGAGGTTAATGACCCAAGGGTCAGTACTACAGCCACTTTTTTTCTGATATATAGGGATAATATAGAATTAATGCCACAGTTATAAAGCTCACGCAGGAACAGAGGGACTTGGCAATTCATTTGCATAGATCCTTGAAATTGACAGTAGAGACAGTAAATAGCAAAGTAGACAACAATTTGGGCTTTGGGAAATAGACAGATTGAGTACAAAAGCAGGGAAGTTACAGTAATTTTTTATAAATCTCTGGGCTGTATGATAGTGTGGAAATGTGAAGTCCCAAAAAGTGCAGAGAAACAAGACATGCAAGACTTTGATATATGGGATTAGTGGAAAGAAATGTCAAACTGTTGTAAAAGCTCAGATCAGTAGTTTGGCTAATTGCAAGCTTGGAGAAACATCTATGTTTGCCAATCTCCATAAAACAATAGCAAAGATAAAGAACTATGCTGTGTTAACAATGTTAGTTAAAGTATCTCCTATGCAATAAATAAATGGCAGTGTGCAAGAGGTAGAAACTTAATGAAGCAGTCATAAATATGTAGATTAGATTAGATTAGATTACTTACAGTGTGGAAACAGGCCCTTCGGCCCAACAAGTCCACACCGCCCCGTCGAAGCGCAACCCACCCATACCCCTACATTTACCCCTTACCTAACACTACGGGCAATTTAGCATGGCCAATTCACCTGACCTGCACATCTTTGGACTGTGGGAGGAAACCGGAGCACCCGGAGGAAACCCATGCAGACACGGGGAGAATGTGCAAACTCCACACAGTCAGTCGCCTGAGGCGGGAATTGAACCTCAGTCGCCTGAGGCGGGAATTGAACCCGGGTCTCTGGTGCTGTGAGGCAGCAGTGCTAACCACTGTGCCACCGTGCCACCCACCGTACAGCACAGAAACAGACCCTTCAGTCCAACTCGTCTATGTTGAACAGATATTCCAAGTTAATCTTGTCCCATTTGCCAGCACTTAGTCCACATCGCTCTAAACCCTTCCTATTCATATACCCATCCAGATGCCTTTCAATATTGTATTTGCATTTGCTTACTCCGGCAGCTCATTCCACACATGTACCATCCTCTGCGTGATAAAGTTGCCCCTTAGGTTCCTTTTAAATTTTTCCCCTCTCACCCTAAGCATATGCCCTCTAGCTCTTGACTCACCCAACTCAGGGAAAAGACCTTGTCTATTTACCCTATCCATGTGCCTCATGATTTTATAAACCTCTATAAGGTCACTCCTCAACCTGACACGACAGGGAAATAGCCCCAGCCTATTCAGCCTCTATAGCTCAAACCCTCCATCCCTGGCAACATCCTTGTAAATCTTTTCTGAACCATTTCAAGTTACACAACATCCTTCCAAAATCAGGGAGACCAAAATTGCACACAATATTCCAAAGTGGCCTAACCAATGCCCTGTAAACGAACTCCCAGCTCCTATACTCAATGCCCTGACCAAGCATATTAATGCCTCTTTACTATCCGATCTACCTGAGATTCCATTTGCAAGGAACTATGAACCTGCACTTCAAGGTCTCTTTGTTCAGCAATACACCCCAGGATCTTACCATTAAATGTATAAGCCAGGCCCTGATTTGCCTTTCCAAAATGCAGCACCTCACAGTTATCTAAATTAAACTCCATCTGGCACTCCTGGGCCATTGGCCCATCTGATCAAGATCCCGTTGTACTCAGAGGTAACCTTCTTCACTGACCTTCAATCTTGGTGTCATCTGCAAGCTTACTAACTATACCTATGTTCACATCCAAACTTTTTATATAAATGATGAAAAGCAGTGGACCCAGCACCGATCTGGTGACAGGCCTCCAGTCTGAAAAGCAACCCTTCACCACCACCACCCACTACCTTCTACCTTTGAGCCAGTTCTGTATCCAAATGACTTGTACTCCTTGTATTCCACGTATTCTTACCTTGCTAACCAAACCACTCTGAGGAACCTTGTCGATTGCCTTCCTGATGTCAATATAGATCACGTACACCGCTCTTTCCTCATCAATCCTCGGTGTTACTTCTTCAACAAACTTCAATCAAGTTAGTGAGACCTGATTTCCCACACACAAAGCCATGTTGACTATCCCTATTCAGTCCTTGCCTATCGAAATACATGCAAATCCTGTCCCTCAGGATTCCCCCAACAACATGCTCACCACTGATGTCAGGTTTGTAAGTTTATAGTTCCCCGGCTTTTCCTTACCACCTTTCTGAAATAGTGGCACCACGTCAGCCAACTTCCAATCTTCTGGCACCTCACCTGTGACTATGGATGATACAAATATCTCAACAAGAAGCCAAGCAATCCATTCTCTAGCATTCCACAGAGTTCTAGGATAGACTTGATCAGGTCTGGGGATTTATCCACCTTCATGCATTTTAAGACATCCAGCACCACCTCCCCGTAACATGGGCATTTTTTAAGATGTCACCATCTATTTCCCCACATTCTGTACTTTCCACGTCCTTCTCCACAGTAAACTTGGATGCAACATACTCGTTTAGTATCTCCCCCATCTCCTGCAGTTCTACACAGAGGCTGCCTTGCTGATCTTTAAGGGGCCCTATTCTCTTCCCAGTTACCCTTTTGTCCTAATGTATTAGTAGAGGTCAATAACAATATATGGTGACAACTGACTTGCTAAATACCATTTTGTGTTACTTATACTTCTACCAAATAAACTTACTACTGCTTCTACCAAATTTTTTTATTTCAAAAATATACTTTATTCATATATATTTAATCTATACAATTGGACATGTCATCATTCTGTAAACATTCCATTTCTTTACGTATCGAAACAGGGTAATCATTCATATTCATAGGTTAGTGCGATTACATTGAGCTCAGACGCCAGCGGAGCCCAAATGACTGCGTGGGCCCCCTGTTCTTCTTTAGACAGGCAGATGTTAGACGGTGGTCTTTCCCCACCGCGCCTTGGCAGCAGCTGCCCCAAGCTTCAGCGCGTCCCTCAACACATAGTCCTGGACCTTGGA
>NC_057732.1:99294-173893 GCF_004010195.1 Chiloscyllium plagiosum | reverse complement strand
CCTCGTCTTGGGGCAGGCCTGTACACGTGGCCCGCCTCCCCGCACAGATTGCAGTTCTTTTCCTCCTTGCACTCTTTGGTCGGGTGGCCCTCCTTCTTGGAATTGCGACAGTCCCTATACCCAGAGCGTTCAGACTTGTTATAATGAAAGGTCCCAAATATTGATTCAAACTTAGAAGACTGGAGTACTGCATCCAGTTTTAGTCATAGTGCCTTCGGAGAACCCAATGGCACTTATAAGGGTGTAATAGAGATATATGAGAATCAATCCAAACATCAATCCTTAACTGTTGCTGGAGTTGCACCTTGTGAAGCAAAAGAGATCAAGAGACATCTAACAGACATAGAGTGAAATACCAGGTTGAGATAAAGATCATGTATTCCTATTAGCTGATTGTACAAGGACAATAGCACCTGGATTTAAGATTTTGCATAGGAGATTCAAAGGGCAAGAAACTCTCTGCTTATGAAAGTGGTGGAAACAAAGACAATTAATGATATCAAAAGATTGGAAAGCCTATTAAGGGAAATAATTTGTGGGGTTATGAGGATAGAACAAGGTAATGGAAGTTAATTGCTGTAAGAAAGCTGTCAAGAACTCATTAGACCAAACGATCTCTATTATGATAATTCTAAAACACACATCAGTTAACAAACTGCACTGAGATATAGTAGATCACAGATTGCATTCTAGCATTAGGAAATGCTGCAAGCAACGTTCATTGTATTGAATTGATTCAATGGCTAAGATTATTATTATACTGATCACTTCGAGGGAACAGACCGACTAATGCTGGAAATTCAGTGTTTAGGGAACAGTCCTTCCATGGTGGGAGTCTCCACTCCCCAGGGTTGAGGGGGCAGATTGCCCAGGTGGCGGGAGTGGATGAGGAACGGGAGTTAGAAGACAGCATCACCACAGGGGAAAGGGAGCTTCTTTCCCCATGGGAAGCTAAGACGCGGCTCTGAACTCACTCTGGGATCCGTCATCGAAGCGGTCAAACTGCCAGTCCCGGGCCTGAGGGTCCAACGCCATCTTCAGATCCCGTGAGCAGACCAGGCAGGTTCCGCAGCCGCACGCACGACGCAGCCCCGATGCTCTCTGGGAAATGCAGTTTTCAGGTGAAAGGTCAGCCTGAATCATGCCAAAGACCTGTCACTGACTAAGATCAGACAGCAGTGAAACAGACTTAATATTTCAGGTCTGTGAACTTACATCAAAACTAACCTGAACACTGTTCTCCCTCCACAAAAACTGTCGGATCTACTCAATTTTGTTTAGCACTTTATACTTTTATTTCTCTGTGAATGAATTGGGACAGGTATGAGGAGTCAAGGATCAGGATTGAGTCAAGAATTACATACCTAATTATAGGATTGCGTTCTACAAGTTTTACACTTGAAAAGTACTTCATTCGCTGTTTGAAATGTATGGTTTCTGACATGCACCATGTAAATGCAATGTTTAATCAAGAAACGTACAGCATAGGTAACGACCATTTCGGCTATGATGCCTGTGCTGACTCTACACTTATTATACCATATGCCGATAGTAATGAAGGTGAACTATAAGCATATACAACATTTTGGAATCTGAAAATTAATCTGAAATGAATAATCTACTGATTATCATGAAGCCATTGTCGAACGTCCACTAAACTCAGTCTGGCCCGCTAATGTCCATCAGAGAAGAAATCTGACATCTTTACCTGGTTTCACCTAAATGTGACTCCAGAACCACAGCAATGGGGTTGACTCTTAACTGCTTTCTGAAATGGCCTAGAAGGCCAATCAGTTGTATCAATTGCTGTAAAGTCTCTACAAAGAAACAAAAGAGGAATTGAGTATAGAAGCAAAGAGGTGCTTCTGCAGCTATACAGGGCCCTGGTGAGACCACACCTGGAGTACTGTGTGCAGTTCTGGTCTCCAAATTTGAGAAAAGACATTCTGGCTATTGAGGGAGTGCAGCGTAGGTTCACGAGGTCAATTCCTGGAATAGCGGGATTACGTTACACTGAAAGACTGGAGCGACTGGGCTTGTATACCCTTGAGTTTAGAAGACTGAGAGGGGATATGATTGAGAGATATAAGATTATGAAAGGATTGGACACTCTGGCAACAGGAAACATATTTCCACTGATGGGTGAATGCTGAACCAGAGGACACAGCTTAAAAATACAGGGTAGACCATTTAGGGACGAAGGAGAAGCGCTCTGAAAACTAGTACTTCCAAATCAACCTGTTGGCTATAACCTGGTGTTGTGTGGTTTTTTTAACTTTGACAAAAAAGAGACAGAGGGCGGTAGCACAGGATTGTTGTTCAGACTGGAGGTCTGCGAGTAGCAGTGTGCCGCAAGGATTGCCACTGGGTCAGCTGTTGTTCATCATTTATATAAAAGATCTGGATGAGAATTTGGGAGGCATGGTTAATAAATTTACAGATGACACCAAAATTGGTGGTATAGTAGACAGTGAAGAAGGTGATCAAACAAAACAACGGGATCTTGCTTAACTGGGCCAGTAGGCGAAAGAATAGTAGATGGAGCTTAATTTAGAAAAAAGCAAGGTAGTGCATTTTGGTAAGACAAACTAGGCAGGAAAGACACAGTTAATGGTAGGGTCCTGGGGAGTGTTGTCAAACAGAGAGACCTCAGATGCAGGTACATAATTCCTTGAAAATGAAGTCTCAAGTAGACAGGGAGCAAAGAATGCATTTGGCACACTTGCCTTCATCAGTCAGAACATTAAGTATAGAAGTTGAGAAGTCATGTTACAGCTATAAAAAGACATTGATAATTCACATTTGGAGTACTGCATACAATTCTGGTCACCCTGCTATAGGAAGGATGTTATTAAACTGGAGAGGGTGCAAAGAGATTCACAAGCATGTTACTGAGACTGCAAGTTTGACTTAGAAGGAAAGGTTAGATAACCTGGCACTTTTTCACTGGAGCTTCGGAGGCTGAGATGTGACCTTATAGAGGTTTATAAAATAATGAGGTGCATAGATAGGTGAATAGCAAACATCTTTTCCCCAGGTTAGGGGTTTAAGGTGAGAGGAGAACGATTTAAAAGGGATCTGAGAGGCAAGGTTTTCACACAGAGAGTGGTGTGTCTGTGGAACAAGCTGCCAGAGGAAGTGGTACAGGCAAGTACAATTACAACATTTAAAAGACAGTTGGACAGGTTTAGAGGCATATGGGCCAAATGCAAGCACATGGGATGAGTTCAGTTTAAGAAATCTGCCCAGTACAGATAATTTGGGCTGAAGGATCTGTTTCTGTGATGTATGATTCTATGACTGTAACCCTGGTTCAATGCAGAGTACAGGACTGCATGTCAGGAGCAGCATCAGGCATACCTGAAGATGAGGTGCCAAACTGGTGAAGCTACCAGACAGGACATTGTATGCCAAACTACATAAGCAGCAAGTGGAAGGGAAAATGATGAGATTCTGAAGGGAAAATATAGAAAGTTAGGCAGGAATTTAAAAAGGAGGTCCTCTGGATTACTCCCGGTGATACAAGCTAGTGAGGGTAGGAATAGGAGGATAGAGCAAATAAATACGTGGCTGAGAAGCTGGTGCACAGGAGAAGGGTTTGCATTTTTGGATCACTGGAATCTCTTCTGTCATAGAAGTGACCTGCACAAGAAGGATGGATTGCACCTGAATTGGAATGGGACTAATATACTGGCAGGGAGATTTGCTAGAGCTGCTCGGGAGGATTTAAACTAGTAAGTTGGGCGGGGGGAAATAGGAAAGAGATCAATCTGAGACTGGTGCAGTTGGGAAAGGGAGCGAGTCAAACAGTCAGGGCAGGAAGGAACAAAGCAGAGAACAAGATAGGACTGATAAATTAAACTGCATTTATTTCAATGCAACAGGCCTAACAGGGAAGGCAGATGAACTCAGGGCATGGTGAGGAACATGGGACTGGAATATCATAGGAATTACAGAGACATGGCTCAGGGATGGACAGGACTGGCAGCGTAATGTTCCAGGATACAAATGCTATAGGAAGGATAGAAAGGGGGGCAAGAGAGGAGGGGGAGTGGCGCTTTTGGTAAGGGATAGTATTACTGCTATACCTAGGGAGGATATTCCTGGGAATACATCCAGGAAAGTTGTTTGGGTGGAACTGAGAAATAAGGAAGGGATGATCACCTTATTGGGATTGTATTATACACCCCTAATAGTCAGCTTGAAATTGAGAAACAAATTTGGAAAGGAGATTTCAGTTATCTGTAGGAAAAAAAAGAGTATTTCTGGTAAAGGATTTTAACTTTCCAAACATAGACTGGGACTGCCATGGTGTTAAGGGTTTAGATGGACAGAAATTTGTTAAGTGTGAGCAAGAATTTTTTCTGATTCAGTATGTGGATGTACCTGTTAGAGAAGGTGCAAAACTTGACCTACTCTTGGGAAATAAGGCAGGGCAGGTGACTGAGGTGTCAGTGGGGGAGCACTTTGGGGCCAGCGACCATAATTCTATTAGATTTAAAATAGTGATGGAGAAAGATAGACCAGATCTAAAAGTTGAAGTTCTAAATTGGAGAAAGGCCAATTTTGACGGTATTAGGCAAGAATGTTCAAAAGCTGATTGGGACAAATGTTCACAGGCAAAGAGACAACATGAGATAACAAGAGTCCAGGGATAGTACATTCTTGTTAGGATGAAAGGCAAGGCTAGTACATGTAGGGAATGCTGGATGACTAGAGAAATTGAGGTTTTCGTTAAGAAAAAGATGGAAACATATGACAGGTATAAACAGGGGAGAGCGAGTGATTCTTTAGAAGAGTATAAAGGCAGTCGGAGTATACTTAAGAGGCAAATAAGGAAGACAAAAAGAGAACATGAGATAGGGTTAAAGAGAATCCAAAGGATTTTTATAAATACATGAAGGACAAAGGGTAACTAGGAAGACAATAGGGCCCCTCAAAGATCAACAAGGCAGCCTATGTGTGGAAGCACAGGAGATGAGGGATAGACTAAACGGGTAGTTTGCATCAGTGTTCACTGTGGAAAAGGACATGGAAGGTACAGAATATGGGGAAATAGATGGTGACAGCCTCAAAAATGTCTATACATAAGAGGAGGAGATGCTGGATGTTTTGAAACGCGTAAAAGTGGATAAATCCCCAGGACCTGATCAGGTGTACCCTTGAACTCTTTGGGAAGCGAGGGAAGTGATTGCTAGGCCCCTTGCTGAGATATTTGTATCATCGATAGTCACAGGTGAGGTGCCAGAAGACTGGAGGTTCGTTAACGCAGTGCCACTGTTTAAGAAACCTAGTAAAGAAAAACCGGGAACTATAGATGAGTGAGCCTGACATTGGCGAAGGGCCAAGTTGTTGGAGGGAATCCTGAGGGACAGAATTTACTAGTATTTGGAAAGGCAAGGACTGATTAGGGATAGTCAGCATGGCCTTTTGCACGGGAAATCAATTTACAGAGTCTTTATGAAAGTGTTTGACAAGGTCGGCTAGTGCAGAAGATTAAGTCATATGGGATCCAGGTAAATTGGTAAGTTGGATTAAAAATTGGCTTGGTCATAGATGACAGTGGTTGTTGTGGAGGGGTGTTTTTCTGACTGGAGGTCTGTTACCAGTGGTGTTCCATAAGGATCAGTGCCAGGACTTCTGTTGTTTGTAATATATATGAATGACTTGAATGAAACTGTCAGTGGTCTGAATACAAGTTTGCAGATAACATGAAAATTGATGGAGTTCTGTATCGTGAAGAAGGTTGTCAAAAGGATACAGTAGGATATACATCAGTTGGAAAGTTGGGCAGAGAAAAGTTGGGGCGGCACAGTGGTTAGTATTGCTGCACCACAGAACCAGGGCCCTGGGTCCAATCCCAACTTTGGGTGACTGTCTCTGTGGAGTTTGCACATTCTCCCTGTGCCTGTGTGTGTTGCCTCTGATTCCTCCCACAGTCCAAAGATGAGCAGGTTAGGTAGATTGGCAATACCAAATTTCCCTGTAGTGTCGAGGGATGTGCAGGCTAGGTGGAATAGCCACAGAAATACAGGGTTACAGAGATAGGATGGGGCAGGTCTGGGTGGGATGCTCTTCAGAGAGTTGATGTGGACTCGATGGGCCAAATTGCCTGTCTCCATACGGTAGGGATTCTATGATTCAGAAATGGCAGATAGAGTTTAATCTAAACAAGGGTGGCATGGTGGCTCAGTGGTTAGCACTGCTGCCTCACAGTGCCAGGGACCCAGGTTCAATTCCAGCCTCGGGCGACTATTTGTGTAGAGTTTGCATGTTCTCCCTGAATCTGCATGGGTTTCCTCCAGGTGCTCTGGTTCCCTTCCATAGTCCAAAAATGTGCAGGTCAGGTGAATTGGCCATGCTAAATTGCCCATAGTGTTAGGCACATTAGTCAGAGGGAAATGGGTCTGGGTGGGTCTTCAGAGGGTCGGTGTGGACTTGTTGGGCTGAAGGGCCTGTTTGCACACTGTAGGGGAATCTAATAAAAAAAAGTGTAAGATTATGCATTTTGAGAGTTCAAATACAGGAGGAAAGTATACAGTGAATGGTAGGACCATTGGTATACAGAGAGGATCTTGGGTTGCAAGTCCATAGCACTTTGAAAGTGGCAACACAAGTGAATAAGGTGGTGAAGAAGACATATAACATGAAAGCCTTGATTAGTTAGGGCACTAAGTGTAATTGTTGGTGAGTTATGTTTCAACTGTATAAAACCTTAGCTTGAACACATTTGGAGTATTGTATGCATTTCTGGTTGCCACACCAGAAATGTGGAGGCTTTGAAAAGGATGCAAAAGACGTTTGCCAGGATGTTGGTGAATTGAAGCATACCAGTTATGTGGAGACATTGGATGGCACAATGTAATTGGAGGTTGTAATTAGCTGAAGACAGGAATTCTCGTCCATGCCAACCAAATTTCCTAAATTTGACCCATATCCTGCTAAACCCTTCCTATTCATATACCCATCCAGATGCCTTTTAAATGTTGTAATTGTACCAGCCTCCACCGCTTCCTCTGGCAGTTCATTCCATACACGCAACACCCTCTGCATGAAAAGGTTAGCTCTTAGGTCCCTTTAAAATCTCTCCCCTCTCAACTTAGACCTATGCCCTCTAGTTTTGGACTCCCCTATTGGGGAAAAGACCTTGATTATTCACCCTATCCAAGTCCCTCATGATTTTATAAACCTCTATAAGGTCACTCCTCAGGTTCTGATGCTCCAGGGAAAACAGCTATTCAGCCTCTCCCGACAATTCAAACCCTCCATTCCTGGCAACATCCTGGTAGAACTTTTCTGAACCCTTTCCAATTTCACAACATCTTTCCGAAAGCAGGGAGACCAGAATTGAATGCAATACTCCTAAAGTGGCCTAATCAATGTCTTTTACAGCTGCAATGTAACCTCCCACCTCATATACTCAGTGCATTGAACAATAAAGACAAGTATACCAAAATGCCTCTTCACTCTTTCCCTGTGAATCCACTTTAAATAGAACTAAAAAAATGCACTCCAAGGTCTTTTTACTCAGCAACACTCCCCAGAACCTTACTATTAAATGTATAAGTCCTGCACTGGTTTGCCTTTCCAAAATGCAGTACTTCACACTTATCTAAATTAAACTCCATCTCCTCAGCCCATTGGCCCATCCGTTCAAGGTCCCATTGTACTGTGAGGTGATCTTCTTTGCTGACCACTAAACCATCAATGTTAGTGTCATCTGCAAACTCACGAACTACACCTCCTATATTCACATCCAGGTTGAATGATAGTATCCAGATTTGGAACAAACCTCCCCACCTGGCTGACCATTCTTAAAAAATGTTGACACTCTTTCGCTGTGGGAACCCACTTATGGTTTTTGTCTTCCTGGGATCAATCATCATTCCTTTCTCTTATATAATGTCACCCAAGAATATGGTTTTCATCTTTGAAAAGGACACTTGAGATTGATTGTTGGTCTGTCTGCACTCTACGAGGCTTTCAAAATTTCCCAAACCCAATGATCATGCTCCTTTATAATTGCAGCATTTTCCTGTTCAGTCTGTCATCTATTCAGCAAGTTATACCACGCTTGCCCCTGAGGATTTGAGACCTTGCATGTCGAAAGATTTCTGGTGCTAATGAAATTCCAACTGATAGACAATTGAAACAAAAATGGTAAAAATGGTTTACAACCTTGGCTCAGTCTTGAGGTATTTGCTTAATTTTGTGAAGAATCCACTTCTGGCCAGTTTTCCCCGACTGTCGTCTGCTGATAACATTGTGTGGAGTCTTCTGAGCTGCCTAGTACAGTTGTGTGAGGTATATACATAATCTGAGGTCTCCATTGGGTTTGCGAACTGTTATCAGCCCTGAACACCATCTTCTTGACAGCTGATATTACTCCTCTGTGTAGTATGCTGTCAAGCTGTGCCTTCACTTTTCCTAGCAATAGGGGTACATAAATATATTGGGCTTGGCATTCTTCCATTACATAATGCAAGCTTAAAAAGTTGTGAGAATTCTTGATAAAATTCTATACTATTTTCTTCTTATAAATATGTATCCATTCTTTGTAGAAGACCTACTTGCGTGCATGCAATCCTGTTTTAAGAGTGATATGCCTTGGTTCTCCAAGACATAAGCAGTCTCAGTAAAGTCTTGTCCCTTGTGGCTAAGTATGGAAGTGAACTGACCTTGTTCAGATTGAAGATGTGTCCCTGGACCTTGCATTCCAATTACAGCAGGTTATGCATCTTTTGATTTGAGCCATGGCAAGCTGCCAGGCAAAATTGAAACAGCTGCACCCATATCTAATTTAAAATCTACATTGTAGTCTTTAATTTGCAATGTGACAGTCCAAAGCCTCTGCTTCACCTAAAAATGTTAGTTTGCTTTATTGGTATTCAACTTTAATTGTTTGCATTTTCTCTTATTCACTTATGCATACTTTTTTGTGAACTCCCTACTCATTGGGCTTTTGTTTTGCTTATGTGGTGATGCAGTATGTCCAAATCAGCTGCAGTGCTTAAAGTGTCTGATCCTTCCATATTCATCTGTTATGGACCAGGCCAGACCCCCTCAAAACATCTCAAGAAAGTAGCCCAGGCACTAACTTTGCTAGATGTTTTAAGCAGGTGTAAATTGGATATTCCAGGAGGGATGCAGCTGTTCAAGCCCACATAGTTTTAATCATAACCAATTTTATTTACAAGATTATAGAATGAAGCACAAACAAAAGAGAACAGAATATCTTAACCTATCCAAAAACCCAACAGATTAGACCAATTTAATGATGCTGTTCTCAATACTTGCAACAATCCCTAGAAACACACCTTGGCATAAAAGGTAATATCAAACACAGGGTCTTACAGGAGAGATGTCAGACACAGAGAGAGGATCAGCATGGACCTGCTTGTTTGGGTCCTGCAGCTTTTACAACTGCCTGATTGCTTTCAGTGAATAGCCAGACCAAAACAGAGAAAAACTGAGCTGAGAGAACTGGCCATATCCCTATCATTGTACAATTTTTTTTAAACTTGAAAGCCTTTTCCCTGAGGTAGTATCTGTGAGTTATAATCAAATTGGCCCTAAAACCGATCCAAGCCCAAACTTTTCAGAACCCATGTTTTTATGACCTCCTGAAAAAATAAACAGGGACAACATAACCTTGTTAAAGAGATAGCTTTAGCAAATAGAGTTAAGGAGAATCCAAAGGGTTTTTACAAATACACTAAGGACAAAAGGGTAACGAGGGAGAGAATAGGGCCCCTCAAATATTAGCAAGGCAGCCTTTGTGTGGAGCTGCAGCGAAAGGGGGAGATACTAATTAAGTATTTTGCATCAGTGTTTACTGTGGAAAAGGAGACAGAAGACATAGAATGTAGGGAAATAGAAAGAGACATCCTGAAAAATGTCCATATTACAGAGGAGGAAGTGCCGGATGTCATGAAATGCATAAAAGTGGATAAATCGACAGGACCTGATCAGGTGTATCCTAGAACTTTGTGGAAGCTAGGGAAGTCATTGCTGGGCCCCTTGCTGAGATATTTGTATCAGCGATAGTCACAGGTGAAGTGCCAGAAGACTGGAGGTTGACTAATGTGGTGCCACTGTTTAAGAAGGGTGGTAAGGATAAGCCAAAGAACTAAAGACCAGTGGGCAAGTCATTGGAGGGAATCCTGAGGGACAGCATACCTGTATTTGGAAAGGCAAGGACTGATTAGGGAGAGTCAACATGGCTTTGCGCGTGGGAAATCATGTCTCACAAACTTGATTGAGTTTTTTGAAGAAGTAACGAGGATTGATGAGGGCAAAGTGATGGATGTGATCTTTGGACTTCAGTAAGGTGTTCAACAAGGTTCCCCATGGGAGACTGGTGAGCAAGGTTAGATCTCATGGAATACAGGGTGAACTAGCCATTTGGATACAGAACTGGCTCAAAGGTAGAAGGCAGAGGTGGAGGGTTGTTTTTCAGACTGGAAGCCAGTGACCAGTGGAGTACCACAAGGATCGGTGCTGGGTCCACAACTTTTCGTCATTTATATAAATGATTTGGATGTGAGCATAAGAGGTATAGTTAGTAAGTTTGCAGATGACACCAAAATTGGAGGTGCAGTGGACAGCAAAGAAGGTTACCTCAGATTAAAAAAGGATTTTGATCAGATGGGCCAAATGCGAGGTGCTGCGTTTTGGGAAAGCAAATCTGAGCAGGACTTATACAGCTAATGGTCAGGTCTGAGGGAGTGTTGCTGAACAAAGAGACCTTGGAGTGCAGGTTCATTGCTCCTTGAAAGTGGAGTCGCAGATAGGATAGTGAAGAAGGCAATTGGCATGATCAGAGTACTGAGTACTGAGTACAGGAGTTGGGAGGTCATGTTGCGGCTGTACAGGACATCGGTTAGGCCACTTTTGGAATATTGCCTGCAATTCTGGTCTCCTTCCTATCAGAAAGATGTTGTAAAACTTGAAAGAGTTCAGAAAAGATTTACAAGGATGTTGCTAGAGTTGGAGAATTTGAGCTATAGGGAGAGGTTGAATGGGCTGGGGCTGTTTTCCCTGGACCGTCGGGGGCAGAGGGGTGACCTTATAGAGGCTTATAAAATCATGAGGGACATGGACAGAATAAATAGATAAAGTCTCTTCCCTGGGGTGGGCGAGTCCAGAACAAGAGGACATAGGTTTCAGGTGAGAGGGAAAAGATATAAAAGAGACCTAAGGGGCAACCTTTTCACGCAGAGGGTGGTACGTGTATTGAATGAGCTGCCAGAGGAAGTGGTGGAGGCTGGTACAATTGCAAATTTAAAAGGCATTTGGATGGGTATATGAATAGGAAGGGTTTGGAGGGATATGGGCCGGGTGCTGGCAGGTGCGACTAGATTGGGTTGGGATATCTGGTCGGCATGGACGAGTTGGACTGAAGGGTCTGTTTCCGTGCTGTACATCTCTCTGACTCTATATCACTCGTAGCAAATATGGTACTTCCTTGCTCTACAATATGAATATTTTAATATGAGTGTGGATATTGTTACCTCTTTTTGCCATTTTGATGGGATTTTGGGAGGGATGCGATGCCTTCTTAGGGCCTACCCACCTGACCAATTGAAACAAAGTCTCATTGTCCAGTTTTGGGCACTTATCTCACCTTCAACAAAGCAATGAGAGACCAAGCCGCAAGAGACTGAGAATTGAAACCTCCTGAGGAAAATGTTGGGAATTATTGATTGCTGGCCAGTTGGTAAGTACCACTGGATTCTGGATTAGTGGTGCTAGAAGAGCACAGCAGTTCAGGCAGCATCCAAGGAGCAGTGAAATCGACGTTTCGGGCAAAAGCCCTTCATCAGGAGGCCGTTGATCCCAGTTCCGTAGGCTGGAGTCAATGGAGACATTTCTTATTATTTCTACTGGTTAGCTAATCGCTGTGAATGCAAAGAACTAAAAATGAGCACATTAGGGCCTACCACTCCAGCTTCAACACAGCAATGAGAGGGGTGACTGATTGGGGTAAACAAAAATCAAACAGTGACATCACAGGGAGGTGGTGAATTGATAGGCTTGTGATCTAAAAAAAGTGTACATTTTAGATGAAGGAATTAAATGAAAACTAACAGGAATAAGTGAAAGCTAGGGCCAATATAGTAAAGTCATATAAGTAAGCAAAGTAGGGTCAGGGAAGTACAGTAAAGTTAGCATAAGGGAAGCAAGTTGAAAACTAACAGATGAAGTAAGTTTAAGATTTGACAACACAAATTGGTTGAGTGGAATGAGTGGCCTGTAATATGTGGAACATCAGGAACCCTAGCAGGGTCCTAGATCAGAATTTCCTTGAATTTTTATTTCTTCAGTTTGGACTTCGAGGTCCATGCTTGACAGCAACTTCTGGAATTGGAAGTCAATTCTGCAATCTGTGTTGGCACATCAATCACCATACATGGAACACATTTGCTCTTGAGATGGCAGGATAGACATATGAAGAGAGACTGGATCAGTTAAAGATGATATTCAATGAGGTTTAGAAAAATTAGAAATCCATAAAATTCTAACAGGACTAGATAGTGTAAACATTGGAAGGATGTTGCTGGTGGTGGGGGAGTCCAAAAGACTGTAGTCACAGTTTAAGGATACAGTCATTTAGAACTCAAGAGAAATTTCTTCCCCAAAGAGTGGTGAGACTGTGGAATTTCTGCCACAAAGAAGCAGTCAAGGCCAAACCACTGAATGCTTCAAGGAAGGAGTCAGATATACTTCTCAAGGATACAGGGAATGAAAAGAAAGTGGGATCACTGTATGAAGTCAAATTATCAACCATAATCATATTGTAGTGCAGAACAGGTTCCAAAGGTTGAATGGGCTCCTGTTGCTTCTATTTTCTATGTTTCTAACATTAACTCATGCTGCAGGAGATAAACCCAGGCAGACAAGAGGAGGACTGTGGGAGGTAATCCAGTTTTTGGAAGGATTGTGCGTGGTAGTCCCAGACTGCAGAAAACTTTCCACAGCGGCAACTTCATACAAATGCCGATGACAACCAATCCCTAATGTGCTCATTTTGGTTCTTTGTATCCACAGCAATTAGCTAACTGGGGTAGGTAATTTGAAATGACTCCGGTCTCTAGAACTGGGATTAACCGCTTCCAGCTGGCCTGCAATCAATGTTTCTTACCATTTTCAACAAAAGGTTTCAATTCTCAATCTCTTATTCTCAGATTGGAAAGGACAGAAATGGCACCCTACAACTCCCTCTGAAATGAGTGTGTCTGGTTGCAGTCCAGCCTTCTCTAATTCACTGTTTCCAAACAAAGCATTGTATGTTATACTCACCAGCTTTAAATCTGAACCTATTTTGTGACTATTTTCCTGAAAGTAGGAAGAATAAGTTTGAAACAGGACTACATTTGTTTAAGGTAATATTGTTATCAAACTCATTGTTGACAAGGATCTAAGTTCAGGCTGTCAATCTCTAAACCCTCCATTTTATTGGGTTCCCTCGAAGTCCAAACTGAAGAAATAAAAATTCAAGGAAATTCTGATCTAGGAACCTGGTGGGGTCCCCGATGTTCCACATATTACAGGCCACTCATTCCACTCAACCAATTTGTGCTGTCAAGCCTTAAATTTACTTCATCTGTTAGTTTTCAACTTGCTTCCCTTATGCTAACTTTACTGCACTTCCCTGACCCTACTTTGCTTACTTATATAGCTTTATCATATTGGCCCTAGCTTTCACTCATTCCTGTTAGTTTTCATTTAATCTCTTCATCCTAAAATATATACTTTTTAGATCACAAGCCTATCAATTCACCACCTCCCTGTGATGTCACTGTTTGATTTTTGTTTACTCCAATCAGTCACCCCTCTCATTGCTGTGAAGCTGGAGTGGTTGGCCCTAATGTGCTCATTTTTAGTTCTTTGCATTCACAGTGATTAGCTAACCAGTAGAAATAATAAGAAATGTCTCCATTGACTCCAGCCTCCGGAACAGGGATCAACAGCCTCCAGTGGTACTTACCAACTGGCCAGCAATCAATAATTCCCGCCATTTTCCACAGGGGCTTTCAATTCTCAGTCTGTTGCGGCTTGGTCTCTTTATCGGGCTGGCAGTTTTCATTGAGAACATTTTTTGAAAAAAGCAAATATTTTGAAAGTTAGGTACGTCATTCTGCAGGATAGTTCCTGGAAGGTTAGTGTGGACCCAGATCCATTTATTTGTTTTTCACCAATAGATTGTTGAGCTCAGAACATATTGTACCTATTGCAGTGACTAATAACACACAGATTAGGTCTGCTGTGGAAAGGGATGATATGTTCATTTCGGTTGTAGATTAGATTACATTACAGTGTGGAAACAGGCCCTTCGGCCCAACAAGTCCACACCGACCCGACGAAGCGCAACCCACCCATACCCCTACATTTACCCCTGCACCTAACACTGCGGGCAATTTAGCATGGCCAATTCACCTGACCTGCACATCTTTGTGACTGTGGGAGGAAACGGAGCACCCGGAGGAAACCCACGCAGACACGGGGAGAATGTGCAAACTCCACACAGAGAGTCGCCTGAGGCGGGAATTGAACCCGGGTCTCTGGCGCTGTGAGCCTGTAGGGTCCCTTAACATCAGCCCTATTAAAAGTAAGAATTTAGTTTTTAGACACAGTCAAGAAGTTTGAAAGTAACACTCAATGGAGTAAATATAATACACTAAACTAGAAATCAATCACCATCAAACACCAGGAGATTGTCATAAAATCAAACAGACCATTCAGCCCATTGTGTTTCTGCTGATGCAATGGTAAATCCAATTTGTTCCACTCCCCTATTCTTTCTCCATAGTCCTGTAATTTTTCCACATTCACATTTATTCATGTTACTATTCAATGTGTTTCTGCCACCTGACAGATAACGTATTCTAGCTTATAATAACTTAGTATGAAGTAAATTTCTCATCTTCTTTTCCTTGTGTTCTGAAATTCATGTCCAGGGTTATCAACCTGCTAGACTATTAATCCAGCAAATGTTCTGGAGTCCTGGGTTTGAACCCTGCCATAGCAGATAGTGTATTAGAATTAAATAAAATCTGTCCAGAATTAAGAATCTATCACCACAAAACCATTGTTGATCCTTGGGAAAACACATGTGACACACTAATTTCCTTCAGGGAAGGAAATAGAGGGAGGAATAGATAGAGTAGACAGTCAGAAACGTTTTCCCCGGGTACAACAGAGTGTCACAAGGGGACATAAATTTAAGGTGAAGGGTGGAAGGTATAGGGGAGATGTCAGGGGTGGGTTCTTTACCCAGAGAGTGGTGGGGGCATGGAATGCGCTGCCCGTGGGAGTGGTAGAGTCGGAATCATTGGCGACCTTTAAGCGGCATTTGGATAGGTACATGGATGGGTACTTAATCTAGGTTAGAAGTTCGGCACAACATCGTGGGCCGAAGGGCCTGTTCTGTGCTGTATTGTTCTATGTTCTATGTTCTATGTTCTAAATATGCCATTCTTAGCTGATCTGGCCTACATGTGACTCCAGACCCACAGTAATGTGGTTGCTTCTCAATTGCCCTCTGAAGTGGACATTAATTTGTATCGATTGTAATCAAGTCTCAAAACAAATGAAGTCAGATAGTTCACCAGGCATCACAAACGATGCCAGAAACAACCCTGTTGATCTTGCGAAGTTCTCCTTATGAACACTGAAATTGGGTGCTAACACTGAAATTGGGAGAACTGACTCACAGACTAGTCAAGCAACATCCTGACATAGTCATTCTTATGGAATCATACCTAACAAGCAATGTTCCAGACACCACCATCACCATTCCTGGATATGTCCTGTCCCAATGCCCTTTAGAGTCTTCAACACTGACTTTGGAACCCATGAAGTCTTGTAGCTTCAGATTAAACACGGACAAGGAAGCCTCCCACTCATAACAATGTATCATCTTTCCTCAGCTGATGAATCAGTACATGGTGAACGACACTTTGAAGAAGCACTGAAGATGGGAAGGGCACAAAAGGTATTCCAAGTGACGTGTTCAATGTCCAACACCAAGAGTGGCTTGTCATAAGCATTACTGATTGAGCTGGTGGGCATGAAGGACAAGGTTCCCCATGGGAGACTGGTTAGCAAGGTTAGATCTCACGGAATACAGGGAGAACTAGCCATTTGGGTACAGAACTGGCTCAAAGGTGGAAGAGAGAGGATGGTGGTGGAGGGTTGTTTTTCAGTCTGGAGGCCTGTGATCAGTGGAGTGCCACAAGGATTGGTGCTGGGTCCTCTACTTTTTGACACTTATATAAATGATTTGGATGTGAGCATAAGAGATATGGTTAGTAAGTTTGCAGATGACACCAAAATTGGAGGTGTGGTGGACAGCAAAGAAGGTTACCTCAGACTACAACAGGATCTTGATCAGATGGGCCAATGGGCTGAGAAGTGGCAGATGGAGTTTAATTTAGATAAATGCGAGGTGCTGCATTTTGGAAAGCAAATCTTAATGGGACTTATACACTTAATGGTAAGTTCCTAGGGAGTGTTTCTGAACAAAGAGACCTTGGAATGCACGTTCAGAGTTCCTTGCAAGTGGAGTCGCAGGTAGGTAGGATAGTGAAAAAGGCTTTTGGTATACTTTCCTTTATAGGTCAGAGTATTGAGTACAGGAGTTGGGAGGTCATGTTGCGGCTTTACAGGTAATTGATTAGGCCACTGTTGGAATGTTGCATGCAATTCTGGTCTCCTTCCTATTGGAAAGATTTTGTGAAACTCAAAAGGGTTTAGAAAAGATTTACAAGGATGTTGGAGCTATAAAGAGTGGCTGAACAGGCTGGGGCTATTTTCCCTGGGGTCGGGGAGTCCAGAACTAGAGGGCATAGGTTTAGGGTGAGAGGGTAATGATATAAAAAAGGGCAACTTTTTCACACAAAGGGGGACGTGGATGGAATGAGCTGCCAGAGGAAGTGGTGGAGGCTGGTACAATTGCAACATTTAAAAGGCTTTTGGATGGGTATATGAATAGGAAGGGATATGGCCCGAGTGCTGGCAGGTGGGACTAGATTGAGTTGGGATAACTGGTCAGCATGGTCGGATTGGACCAAAGGGTGTTTCCATGCTGTACATCTCTATGACATAGTTGCTAGACTAGATCTGGAGCAGGTGTTGAGGGAACCAATAAGATGGAAGAACATACTTGGCTTTCCTTACTAATCTGCCAGCTGCAGATCCGCCTGTCCATGACAGTATTTATAAGAATGACCACCACACAGTCCTTATAGAAACAAAGTCTAGCCTTCACACTGAGAATATCCTCAATTGTGTTGTGTGGTAATATCACTGTGTTAAATGGGATCGACTTCAAACAGATCTACCAATACAAGACGAGGCAACCATGAGGAACTGTGGGTCATCAATAGCAGCAGAATTGTACTCCGGCATCATCTGCAACCTCATAGCCCGACATATCATCGACTCAGCCATTATCATCAAACCAGAGAGATCAAACCTGGTTCAGTGGAATGTGCACAAGGGCATGCCAGGAGCAGCAAGCATAGCTGAAAATGAGGTGAAGCTACCAAACAAGACAACTGCATGCCAAACTGCATAAGCAACAAGGGATAGACACAACTAAGCAATCCTGCAATTGACGGATCAGATCTAAGCTCTACAGTCCTGCCACAGCCACGTATAGACAATTAAACAAATATCCCAATATTTGCTTCTCAAGTATCCCAATTCTCAATGATGAAAGAAATAAACTCATTAGTGCAAAAGATAAGACTGAAACTTTTGCAGCAATCTTCAGCCAGAAGTGCACAGTGAATGATCCATCTTGGCTTCTTCCAATGCTTCCCAGCATCACAGATGCCAGTCTTCAGCCAATTCCATTCATCCCACAGGGTATCAAGAAACAGTTGGAGACAATGGATACTTCAAAGGCCCTGAAAACATTCCGGCAATAGTAATGAAGACTTGTGTTCCAGAACTTTCCACTCCTCTCGCCAAGCTGTTCCAGTACAGTTATAACAGTGACATCTACTCGACAATGTGGACAATTGCCCTGATATTTCCTTTAGATAAAAAGCAGGACAAATCCAACTCAGTCACTTACTGCCCTATCAGTCTACTCTTGATCATCAGTAAAGTATGAAAGGTGTCATCACCCGTACTATCAATCAGCACCCGGTCACATGAGGTGAGAGTGACAACTCTTGACGTTTGGCCACATTTGCCTGATTGTGGCAATTTGGAGCCTGAGCAAAACTGTAATCAATGGGTAGCGGGGACAAACTCTCTACTAGTTGGGAGTCATAGTTGCTAATCATCTCAGATCTCTACAGGAGTTCCTCAGGATAGTGTCCTACACGCCAATCTCCTTCAGCCGCTTCATCAAAGACATTCCCTCCATCATAAGGTCAGAAGTGGAGACATTCATTGATGATTGCACAATATTCAGCACTGTCTGTGACCCCTCAATTTCTGAAGCAGTCTGTGTTCAAATACAACTAGATCTGGACAGTATTCAGGCTTGGGCTGATAAGGGTCAAGTAACATTTGCACACTTAAATGCCAGGCCATAATCATCGCATGAGAGACAATCTAAAAAGCATCACTGAATTTTACACTATCAACATCTTTGGGGTCACACAAAACATTGAACAGTACAGCACAATGCAGTCCTTTGGCCCTTTTATCCAATTCTAAGATCAAATTAATCTACAAATCTTCATTGTATTGTCTACCATGAACCTATTCATGAGTCACTTAAATGTCCCTAATGTATCTGACTCTACTACTACCGCTGGCAGTGTCTTCCATGCACCCACTACCCTCTGTGTAAAGAACCAATGTATGGTATTTCCCCTAAACCTTCCTCCAATCATCTTAAAATTATTCCCACTTGTGATAGACATTTCTATTGGGGAAAAAGATCTCTGGCTATCCACTCCATCTGTGCCTCATCATCTTGTACACCTCCATCAAGTCACCTCTCATCCTCCTTTGCTCCAATGAGAAAAGCCCTAGCTCCCTCAAACTTTCTTCATAAGACATGCCCTCCAGTCCAGGCAGCATCTTGGTAAATCTCCTCTGTACCCTCTCTAAAGCTTCCACATCTTTCCTATAACGAGGCAACCACAACTGAACACAAAATTCCAAGTGTGGTCTAATCAGGGCTCTATACAGCTGCAGTATGACCAGTTAATTCCCCTGTTAATGAAAGCCAACACACCATATGTCTGCTTAACAATGCTATCAACTTGGATGGCAACTTTGAGGGATCTATGGACTTGGACCCCCAAGATCGTTCTGTTCCTCCACACTACCAAGTATCTTGCTTTTAACTTTTCCAGGTTGAACTCCATCTGCAACTTATCAGTCCAGTTCTGCATCCTGTCAATGTCCCGTTGCAACCTACAACAGCCCTCCGCACTATCCACAACCCCACCAAAATTCATGTCATCGGCAAACTTACTAACCCACCCTTCCACTTTCTCATCCAAGTAATTTATAAAAATCACAAACAGCAGAGGTCCCAGAACTGATCTTTGCGGAACACAACTGGTCACTGAGCTCCAGGCTGAATAAATTCCAACTATCAGCACCCTCTGTCTTCTTTGACCAGACAATTCTTTATCCAGACAGCCAGATTTCCCATGTATCCCATGCCTTCTTACTTTCTAAATTAGCCTAAAATGGGGAACCTTATCAAACACCTTGCTAAAATCCATATACACCACATCCACTGCTCTACCTTCATCAATGTGTTTTGTCACATCCTCAAAGAATTCAATAAGGTTTGTGAAGCATGACCTGCCCCTCACATAGCCATGCTAATTACCTCTAAACAAACCATAGTTTTCCAGATAATCATAAATCCTGTCTCTCAGAATCCTCTCCAATAGCTTGCCCACCATAGATGTAGGACTGACTGGTCTGTAATTCCCAGGATTATCCCTATTCCCTTTCTTGAACAAAGGAATACCATTTGCCATCCTCTAATCATTTGGCACTACTTCAGTGGATAGTGAGGATGCCAGATCATTGCCAATGTCGCAGCAATCTCGTCCCTCACTTCCTGTATAATTTAGTGTATTTCCTGTCTGGCCTAGGGGATTTATCTATCCTCATATTTTCAAAATTTTCAGCACATCCTCCCTTTTAACATCAACCCATTCTAGCATATCAGTCTGTTTCACACTGTCCTCAGAAATGTCAAGGACACTCTCAGTAGTGAATACTGAAGCACGGTATTTATTAAGGACCTCCCCTACCTCCTCTGACCCAAGGCGCAAGTTCCCTCCACTATCCTTGAGTGGCCTTACCCTCACTCTGGCCATTCTCTTGTTCCTCACGCAAGTGTAGAATGCCTTAGGATTTTCCTTAATCCTACTCACTAAAGCTTTTTCATGCCTCTTCTAGCTCTCCTAAGTCCATTCTTCAGCTCCTTCCTGGCTACCTTGTAACCCTCTAAATCCCTGTCTGACCCTTGTCTCCTCAACCTTAAGTACACGTCCTTCTTCCTCTTGTCACCCAACGTTCTTTCAACCTACCATCCCTTTCTTGCCTCAGTGGGACAAACTTGTCCAGCACTATCAGCGATTGTTTCCTAAACAATCTCCACATTTCTGTTGTGCATTTACCTGAGAACATCTGTTCCCAGTTTAGGCACCCCAGTTCCTGCCTAATAGCATTGTAATTCCCCCTCTCCCAATTAAATATTTTCCCATACCATCAGCTTCTATCCCTCTCTGTGAGTGTAATAGAAATCAGGGAGTTGTGATCACCATCACCGAAATGCTCTCTCATTGAGAGATCTAACACCTGCCATGGTTCGTTGCGAAGCACCAAGTCCAATATAGCCTCCCTTTGAGTCACCCTATCTACATATTGAGTCAGGAACCGTTCCTGGACACAATTGTCAAAAACTGTTCCATCCAAACTATTTGAATTAAGGAGGTTCCAATCAATATTAGGGAAGTTAAAGTCACCCATGAGAACACGGAGATGATGGCACAGTGGCACAGTGGCAAGCACTACTGCCTCACAGCGCCAGAGACCCGGGTTCAATTCCCGCCTCAGGCAACTAGCTGTGCGGAGTTTGCACATTCTTCCCGAATCTGCGTGGGTTTCCTCCGGGCGCTCCGGTTTCCTCCCACAGTCTGGATCTGGATGGGTTGCTCTTTGGAGGGTTGGTGTGGACTTGTTGGGCCGAAGGGCCTTGTTTTAAAAAATTCTCAAGGTCAAGGACCAGGCTCGCAGGAAAGTAGTCTGACACAGAACAAACAGCCAAGAGGCGAGTCTGCTAGAATATAAGTGTTTTATTCCCCGCAGCGTCGCCACAACCAGGTCTCGTACTTACAACGGGTCTGGTTTATACTCACTCTACGTGTTACCGGAACTGGGAGCCGTCAGTTCTCGTAGAGCGGTTGCCAACAACCCACGCTCGGCGGTTAAACGCAACCCCGGAGCAGACTCACCAAACTGGAGACTTTTCCAGCTGATATACTCTTTTCCAGATATAAACATTCATGTGAACAGCAGAGCAAGGCTAAAAAACACATTCCATTCTGGTTACATACAGATAAGAAGATTCACACGGGGAGGTGTGTAATAAGATTCACACGGGACTAAGCAACACCTTCCATTTTCGGTTAGATTCACACATGTATTGGGACACAATTTTAACCCTTTCACCACAGGCCTGTTTCCACACTGTAAGTAATCTAATCTAGAAATCATAGGTTTAGGGTGAAAGGGGAAAAAATTAAAAGGGACCTAAGTGGCAACGTTTTCACGCAGAGGGTGGTACGTGTGTGGAATGAGCTGCCAGAGGAAGTGGTGGAGGCTGGTACATTTACAACATTTAAAAGGCATCTGGATGGGTATATGACTAGGAAGGGTTTAGATGGATATGGGCCAAATGTTGACAAATGGGACTAGGTTAGTTTAGGACATCTGTTTGGTATAGGCGTGTTGGAACAAAGGGTCTGTTTCCGTGCTGTATATCTCTATGATTGTAAATGGTGCAACTATAAACAAGGTGCAAAAACAAGGAGTCTTGACATTCATGGAGTCAAACCTTTGAAGGTAGCAGAGAAAGCTGTTAAACACATCTGGGATCTTTTATTTTATTAATAGAGGCATAGTGTACAAAATAAGGAAGTAATATTCAGCTTTTTCATAACAGCAGTTAAGGCCTGTTTGGAGTCTTGTATTAATTTCTAAGTGTCATATTTTAAAAAGATTGATGAAATGCTGGAAATGGTGCAGAAGATATTTATTTGAATGGCACCATGAATCAGGAACATCATCTATGCTGTAAGATTGGGGAAGCTGTTATGTTTATTCTTTGGACTTGGAAGGTTAAGAGTGTATTGGATGGAATTTTTTTTAAATTGCTTGTGGGACACGGAAATCATTGGTTAGCCAGCATTTATTGTCTGTACTTAGTTGTACTTGAGAAGGTGCAGGTGAGTTGTCTTCTTCAACCACTAGAAACCACATACTTTAGGTTGACCCCCTCAGTACCCTTAGGGAGAGATTCCAGGATTTTGGCACAGCAATACTGAAGGAATGCTAATATATTTCCATGTCATGATGGTGGGTGGCTTGGAGGGGAACTTGCAGGTGGAGGTGTTCCAATGCATCTGCTGTTCTTTTCCTTCAGTTTGGAAGTTGCTGTCCAAGAATCTTTGGTGAATTTCTACAGAGCATCCTTTAGGTACTACATATTGCTGCTACTGAGTGTTGGTAGTGGAGTGAGTGGATGCTTATAGGTGTGTGCCAATCAAGCAGGCTGCTTTGTCCTGGATTCAGTCAAGCTTCTTAAGTGTTGATGGGACTGCATCCATCCAGGCAAGTGGGGAGTATTCCATTACATTTCTGACCTGTGCCTTGTAGATGGTTGGCAGACTTTTGGAAGGCAGGAGGGGAGTTCACTGCAATACTCCTCGCCTCTGATCTGCCTTTGTAGCCACTGTATTTATATGGTGAGCCCAATTGTGTTTCTGGTCAATAGTTGAGCTCTTCGGGAAGGTTTAAACTAGATTGGCAGGGGGATGGGAACCGGAGCTATGGATCAGATGATGCAGTAGGTAGTGAACAGCCAGATACAGCATGCAGAGAGCCTGTGAGGAGGGATAGACAATTGATAGGGCAAAGATGCAGTCAGTGTGATGGCTTGAAGTGTGTCTATTTTAATGCATGAAGTATCAGAAATAAGGCTGATGAACTTCGAGCATGGATCAGTACTTGGAACTGCGATGTTGTGGCCATTACGGAAACTTGGATATTACAGGGTTGTTGGATTTTCAAAAGGAATACTAGGAATGGTAAAAGAGGTGGAGGAGTGGCATTGCTAATCAGTGACAATATCACAGCTGCAGAAAGGGAAGTCTTCAGGGTGGGTTTGTCTACAGAGTCAGGAGGAAGTCAGAAACAGGAAAGGAGCAGTCACTTTATTGGGAATTTTCTACAGACTCTTTTTGCAGTTCTGGTGTACTGCAGTGTGTTGTGGCCCTTTTGAATAGTGTCTTGGTGCAACTTCTTTTGTGTGTGTTGGGGTGGTTGCTTTCACTTGAACTACCTCTCAATCACTCCACCATTGCAAAGTTTATTGCCTATCTACTCTGTCTAGATATCTCACATCTTGAAAACCTCCATGAAATCGCCACTGAACCTCCATGAGGTCCTAATTTCTTCAATTTATATACAAGACTAAGGTTTTTCATCCCTGAAATCATTCTCATGAATTTATGTCGCAACCTCAATCTCACATTTTTCCTGAAGTGTGGCACCCAGAACTGGATGAAAACTTTAGCTGAGACTGTGGGAGCGTTCTATACAGGTTAGCATAACTCCTTTGCTCCCCAGTTCTGATAAAGGATCACTGGATCCAAAACCTAAGCACTGCCTTCTCTGCACAGATGCTGCCAGAGTCGTTGAGTTTTTTCCAGCAATTTTTGTTTTTGTTTCTCTCGTTTTGAAGGCATTGTACTTGCCTCTCAATAGTTTATAAAGCTTCTAAGTTGTACGTCATCAGCAAATTTGGAAATTTTACCCTAACACTGCAAGGGCTAAGTCATTAACATTTATAGGAAATATATCGATCCAGAACTCTCATTCCTTGAGTAATCTGTTAGAGTCCATAATTCTGCCAGCCTTGCTCTCTGTACTACCCTCGGCTGCCACTGCGCATGTCCATTAGCAAGCCCAGACCCCGTGACCCAACCAAGATGAAGGCGGGGCCGGTCACCGTGGTGACCAGCTGATGATGGGCTGTCTGGTTGGGAGGGATCGCGTTCGTAACACGTCGGGCTCGGGATCGCGCGCAACGTAAGCGGCTCGGGACCGCGCCTGCTCTGTCAGTGTCGGGAACGTGCGGCAGGTAGTCACTTGGCTTTGGATTCCAGTCCAGATCCACTGGGACCCAAGTACCTGGCGTCATGTTGTGGGCAGCCGGCGGGTTCGTGAGGAGATTGTCTACCGCGGCGGTGAGGATGGAGGATGCCCCGAGTGGCTGGGAGAGACAGAGGCCACCCCCCACCCCACCACCCCCACCCCACCACCGGCTGCAGCCCGGTCCCCTTCCCCCGAGATCGCGCCCCTGGCCACATTGCCCTCTGCTCCCGTGGGCTCTCTCTCTCGGATCGCACCTATCCCCCGGGGTCTGGTCTCCTCCACTTTCCCACCCCCTCCCCACCCCCGGCCGGGCTCTTCCAGCTGCTCCTGGGTGGACACGTTGCAGCAGCTGCGGGAGGTTGTGAGGTTGTTTCGGCACCCGATCTGAACCCGTCTGCTCCTCATCTCCCCGCAAACCCCTCCAGAATGTCCCTTCGATCTCCCCAATCACCTCCTCAACCTTCTCCGACTTCTCGAGGTCTCTCCAATTGCTCGTTTCCTTTACCTCTATCTCAACCTCCTCTCTTCAACCTCCCCAGTCACTTCTTGGACCTGTTTGATGCCATCTCATGTCTCCTCGAAACTATCTTGACATTCTCAACGAACACCGCCTCCCCCCGACTCCCACTCCATCTCCTCAGTATTCCCGACTACCTTGCTACACCCTGACCTCCTTAATGTACCCTGACCTTCTTGATGTTCCTCAGCATCTTCAAATCCCCTGACCTCCTTGATCCTCCCACCACCTCTATTCCCCCACCTTTGCCCTCTGCACTCCTGACTCTCCCCATACCCTGTCATGCCTCCTCTCTCATACTCTAGTTTTATTGTACTTTAATCTGGTTGCTTTCTTTTTAAATAGATCTGTTACCAGAACAAGCTAAATGTGGCTTTAATAGGTCAGAGCCTATTTGGGCAAGAGGTTTACACTAACCTGCAGAAACAAGGGCACAAGGTTGTGGGAGTGTTCACGGTCCCTGACCGGGATGGGAAGGCTGATCCCCTGGGTGAGTGCAGCCATTAATGTGCTGTGACAACTGATGCTTATTTTCTTCATAGTAATCATCTTCTATTGTAATTTTAGTGTTTTGGACAGGAGTAAACAGGTTGTCATAGGTGATGTTATCTACCCTTTACCAAATTCAAAAAGACACAAGCTAGAACTAAATAGCATCTCTCATGTGATGACTATGCCAAGGTGTTTGACTTGAGTTTTATTAAGCAAAGTTAGACACTGAGCCAAATTGGGGTAAATGGCCAAATGTTTGGGCAATGAAGTTAGTTTGAAGGAATGTTTTTAAAAAACAAAGACAGGTTGAAAGGCAGAGAGGATTATGAAGGAATACTAGAACCTGGGCCACAGGCATGCTGACAGTTGAGGACAGTAAAGTCTGGGGATTCTTGGAGGGGGCACAGATGGTGAGTTGTGCTGCTGAAGTTAATAAAGCAATGGAGAGACCCTGCTCCGTGACTATATTACTTCTCAACCTCCCCTTTTTCACTTACCATCTACATACGTTACATATCCACTCTTCATAACCTAATTTCTTATTTTGTCAGTTTGGTGGTTCTGGGTTGTATCAGTACACTGATGCCCAGAGCTGTACACATTATTCTGAACGTGGTCAGACTTGTATTTTAGAAAATAACAGGACTACATCAGTATTTTGACTAAAGATTAATCTTTCAGTACATTCAGACACCTAATTTTTTGTCATCACGGCCAATAGTTCCAATTTGTTGTCACTTAGGACCTCCAGGTTCCCCTCATTTACCTTGTACATTATTTAATTTTCATTTTGTCATGGTTCCATTCCTGAGTTTCTGGTCTTATGCTTAGGAAGTGGTGGACGCAGGTACAATTATAACATGTAAAAGTCATCTGAATGGCTATATGAATAGAAAGGGTTTGCAGGGATAGGGACCAAATGGGGCTAGGTCAGATTGGGATATCTCGCTGGCACGGATGAATTGGACTGACGAGTCTCTTTATGTGCTGTACGATTCTGTGACAGTGACTCTGTGTAGAACCTACTTTGTTTCATTTGCCACGTGTCTGGCTAATTCACTTATCTTATTCCTTCCTCAGCTTATCACATTCAGCTTTACAGTCTTTAATTAACCTTGTCCATTATGTTTGTGACGCCTTGTTGCATTAAACAATCATATTAATTGTTATAAGCAGAATTATTTGAAGTAATAACTTCCATGGTCAGGTCAGCTCCTAAAAGACAGCAGCTTCATTTTAAACCAAACGACTACCATTATTTATACTGAATTTCACTTCCAGTTTGAAGCATATTTCTAGGCTGTCTACATTACACTTTATATAGGCTAAGATATTGAACTTAAAGGTCAAGTCAATAATGCATAGGGAGTCTTTTAATTTACTCACCATCTGCCACAGATTTAGTAACTCTGCCTTAATTCCTTAAAGGGACTATCACTTTTTGGACTACAAATTAAATCATAGAATCATTATAGAATCCCAACAGTGTAGAAACAGGCCATTTGGCCCAACCAATCCATACAAATGCTCTGAAGAGTAACACACTCAGACCCATTCCCCTATCCTATTACTCTGCATTTACCCCTAACTAATGCACCTAACCTACACATCTGTACAAGAAGGATAGTAGGGATATTCCAGGTAACTACAGACCAGTCAACCTAACGTCGGTGGTGGGAAAGTTGCTGGAGAAGGTACTGAGGGGATAGGATCTATTTATATTTAGAAAAGAATGAGCTTATCAGTGATAGGCAACATGGTTTTGTGAGGGAGAGATTGTGCCTTACCAACTTAATAGAGTTCTTCAAGGAAGTGACCAAGTTGATAGATGAAGGAAGGGCTGTTGATGTCATATACATGGACTTTAGTAAGGCATTTGATAAGGTTCCCCATTGTAGACTAATGGAGAAAGTGAAGTCACATGGTGTGCAGGGTGTTCTAGCTAGTTGGATAAAGAACTGGTTGAGCAACAGGAGACAGAGTAGTAGTAGTTGAAGGGAGTTTCTCGAAATGGAGAAAGGTGACCAGTGGTGTTCCACAGGGGTCAGTGTTGGGGCCATTGTTGTTTGTAATATACATAAATGATCTGGAAGAGGGCACTGTTGGTATGATCAGCAAGTTTGCAGATGACAAGAAGATTTCTGGAGTGGTAGAAAGCATAAAAAACTGTCAGAGAATACAGGAGGTTATAAATAGACTGGAGAGTTGGGCGGAAAAGTGGCAGATGGAGTTCAATCCAGACAAATGTGAGGTGATGCATTTAGGCAAGACTAATTCCAGAGTGAATTATACAATGAACGGAAGAGCCTTGGGAAAAGTTGGTGAGCAGAGAGATCTGGGAGTGCAGGTTCATTGTACCCTGAAGGTTGCTGCATAGGTGGATAGAGTGGTCAAGAAGGCATATAGTATGCATGCCTTAATTGGACGGGGTATTGAGTATAAGAGCTGGCAAGTCATGTTAACATTGTACAAGACATTGGTTCGGCCGCATTTAGAATACTGTGTACAGTTTTGGTCGCCACATTACCAAAAGGATGTGGACGCTTTGGACAGGGTGCAGAGAAGGTTTACGAAGATGTTGCCTGGTATGGAGGTGCTGGCTATGAAGAAAGGTTGAGTAGGTTAGATTTATTTTCATTAGAAAAAAGGAGATTGAGGGGGGACCTGATTGAGGTTTATAAAATCATGAAGGGTATAGACAGGGTGGATAGAGACAAGCTTTTTCCCAGGTGAAGGATTATAACAAGATGTCATGCTTTCAAGGTGAGAGGTGGAAAGTTTAAGGGGGATACACGCGGCAAGTATTTCACACAGAGGGTGGTGGGCGTTTGGAGTGCGTTGCCAGCAGAGGTGGTAGAGGCAGGGATGGTAGATTCATTTAAGATGAGTCTGGACAGATGCATGAGTAGGTGGGGAGCAGAGGGATACAGATGCTTAGGAATTGGGTGACAGGTTCAGACAGTACATTTGGATCAGCTCAGGCTTGGAGAGCCAAAGGGCCTGTTCCGGGGCTGTAAATTTTCTTTGTTCTTTGTTCTTATTCCTGAACAGTATTGGCAATTTAGAATGGCCAATTCACCTGACCTGCACATATTTGGACTGTGGGAGAAAACCGGAGCACCAGGAGGAAACCCACGCAGCCACTGGGTGAATGTGCAAACTCCAGGCAGACAGTCCCCCAAGGCTGGAATCAAACCTGGGTCTCTGGCACTGTGAGGTGGCAGTGCTAACCACTGAGCCACCGTGCCACCCATGTTAAAAGGAAATTCTGTCAAGCTTATCTAATGTCTTGATTTAATTGTTTGTCAAGGCTTTCTATTCATATAGGGGAGTCCACGTAAAGTATGTTGTTATTGCCAGCGAGTTTACTTCAACAGCTAATCAGCTCGTTATCAGTGGAACGTGGCATGTAATGTTGGTTTTTAATGCGGATTAAATATTCAGTAGATGAGATGTTCATGATGAGCAGTTTTATGGGGAATTTTCTTGTTACTCTAGAGTAAGAATATTTTGTAAACATCATTGTGCATTTGTTGTAGGTATAAAAAACTCTACAAGAGAAAGTTCTGTAAATAAAGAAAGAGAGAAGTGATTGTACTGACTGAGCAGAGTCTGAACTCTCGATACCAAAGTTAAACATTTCTTAGATGGCTATCTTTATTTATTCTGTTCCTAGCCTGAAACCAGCGGTTTATTATACCCGCCAGAGTGAAGGATGCCAGTGCTGGTGATTTTCATGTTGAATGTTACAAGTTAGTTGTCAGCTACATTGGGATTTGTGAAGTGAAGCACTCATATCAGCCCCACTCTGGCCAGATTGGAAATGGTTTAGTTGAACAAAGCTACAACCTCAGAAAGTGTGCTGATTTTGCAAAATGCTTATGGGCAGGTATTTTGATAGTTTCTGTTCTAAAATAGTTACACCTAATAATAGAATTGCAATGGACGATAATCAGAAATAGAATTCTACATGGAGTGTGGCATTCGCTTGGAACTTGATACAACAATGTGTTATTTCTGATTTGCTTGATTTTTCTAACTTTTCTCACAGTTGACAATTCTTGTAAAGATTTGTTTATCATCTAATGTTAAAATAAAAAGGGTGGCACGGAGGTTTAGTAGCTAGCACTGCGGCCTCACAGCCTTAGGGACCCAGGTTCAATTCCAACCTTGGGTGACTGTCTGTGTGGAGTTTGCACATTCTCCCTCTGTCTGCGTAGGTTTCCTCTTGGTGCTCTGATTTCCTTCCACTGTCCAAAGATATGTAGTTTAGGTGAATTGGCCATGCTAAATTGCCCAAAGTGTTCAGGGATGTGTAGGCTAGGTATGTTAGTCGGGGCAAATGTACAGTAGGGGAAATCCATCTGGGTGGGTTACTCTTCGGAGGGTCAGTGAGGACTTGTTGGGCCGAATAGCCTGTTTCCACACTGTTGTGATTCTATGGCGATCATTACCTATCTCTTTCTTGGTCTGAATATATATTTTTTAATGAATTTTTCATCAAACTTCCAGTAAGTTGTGTGGAGATGAAAATAAAGCACTTAGATATTGCAAGGTAAGCATCGATGGTACTCTCACCTTTAAGCTGCTGCAAAAATAGCATGGGATATATGTAAGATTTCAATCTAAGGCAATATTTTAATTGTAGTTTGTAACTAGAATTTTGTCGCTGGATTTGTGTTCTCCTGTCACCCTTTCCACAGTGACTGAGACATAGTCATCTTAGGTTGTGGTACAAAACTAGAAGGTTACAGTTTCACACTCTCATCTAGGCAGAGTTAGCTGGTCACAACCGAATCCTGGGGCAAGTTCAAAGATTGGCGCAAAAAAACTCTGCACAGAAAAGTGATTGATCGTTCAGGGTTCCAGCTTTTGTGGCTTCTGCTGAGAGTGGGATGAAAGTGGGAGAGGCCATGCCGATGGGGATGTACCTACTAGGAAAAGTGCAAAACTTGACCTACTTTTCTGGAATAAGGCAGGGCAAGTGACTGAGGTGTCAGTGAAGGAGCACTTTGTGGCCAGCGACCATAATTCTATAAGGTTTAAATAGTGATGGAAAAGGATAGACCAGATCTAAAAGTTGAAGTTCTAAATTGGAGAAAGGCCAATTTTGATGGTATTAGGCAAGAACTTTCAAAAGCTGATTGGGCACAGATGTTTGCAGGTAAAGGGACAGCTGGAAAATGGGAAGTCTTCAGAAGTTAGATAACGAGAGTCCAGAAAAAGTATATTCCTAGTAGGGTGAAAGGAAAGGCTGATAGGAAAGGAATGGATAGGATAAATGGACAAAGTTTTTTTCCCTGGGGTGGGCATAGGTTTAGGGTGAGAGGGGAAAGATATAAAAGAGACCTAAGGGACAACCTTTTCATGCAGAGGGTGGTACGTGTATGGAATGAGCTGTCAGAGGAAGTGGTGGAGGCTGGTACAATTGCAACATTTAAAAGGCTTCTGGATGGGTATATGAATAGGAAGGGCTTGGAAGGCGGTGGGGCAGGTGCTGGCAGGTGGGACTAGATTGGGTTGGGATATCTGGTCGGCATGGACAAGTTGGACCGAAGGGTCTATTTCCATGCTGTATATCTCTATGACTCTGATGCCTCCATTGACTTTGGGAGGGGCCTTGATTAATGCCCTAAGTCAGAGTAGGAGAGCCCCATCAAGTCAAAGCAGGAAGGGCCTTGCCAACACCCGCAATGAAGGCAGGAGGGGCTTTGACAGTGAGTTCAGGAATAGCCTCTTCTTTAGAAATTTGGCACTTCTTTTGTTCGGCCTGAAACAGATTTGTGGCTGACTGTAAATTGAATGATTTTGGATAGTGATGAAGCCTTCAGGGCAGCAGTCTTTGTCTCAAGGCTGGAGTATAAAAATTTGAACTGTTTGTAGCTGTGAGGTTTAACATCGAGAAAACAAATAGTATGAATTTGCTGACAGGATTTTCAAAGCAAAAGTCATCAGACACAAGGCGAATGAAATATTTTGAACAGAAAAATGATTTGATATTCCAAATTAGCCATTACAGAACAACCTCAATTATCCAAACGAGACAGACAGGGAGTATTTTGTTCAGATAATTGATCTGATCATAAACAAAGGAAGCATTTACAGGATCTTGAGATCTTGTTCGGATAATCTGAATTTTGGATAATTGATTGCTCGATAACTGAGATTTTTCTGTACATAAAAAATAGTGCTGGAGAACACAGCTGAAGAAGAGTTATATCAGACTCAGAACATTTCTCTCTCCACTTAATCTGTCAACCTGCTGAGTTTCCCAGAGTTTTCTGTTTTTATTTCAGAGTTCTGTTCCTGTGCTGTACTCTTCTATGTTCCAGCATCTGCAGTTACCATTCTTTTATTTGATGTTATATTGGTGCAATAAAATGAGACATTACTGGAAGAGCAAGAGAATAGTGTCTGCATGTTGAATTCACAGTTTTATCCTTAATTACAATTCTGAATAAACCAACAGCAGTTTACATGTTTTCATAATTGGATAAATAAGAATTTCATTGTTGATCCACCAGTGAATTCATTGTGAACTATGTCTGTGGATCTGGCCTTTGTACTTTTCACCATTATCAGGAAACATTTGCCAGCAATGTTGTTACAAGTGTTGGGTATTAGTTTATCCTCTTCCATTCGCACGAAATGACATTTTAGAATCTTTCAATTAATGCAATTAATAAATGGTAACCCATCTCTTGAAAGATAAATTGAGTTTGTTTTGTTTTGGGAGGATGGAGGGGAGTACACTTTGAGAGTTAAAAAGATCACAGAGGTAAATATGTTATAAACTAATGTTTATTGTCATTTTAATTTTTTTCTCTCAGCTGTTGCAGCAGAGAAGGATGGGACACCAGTATTTAAGTTTCCCAAGTGGAGGCTGAAGGGAAAACCTATTGCAGATGTTGTTGAGGCCTATAAATCAGTTGGAGCAGAACTAAATGTGCTCCCATTCTGCAGCCAGTTCATTCCTATGGATGTTATTAATCACCCAAAGCATGGATCAATAATCTACCATCCATCACTGCTTCCACGCCACAGAGGCGCTGCTGCTATAAACTGGTGAGAATAGTCCTCCAAATGACACTGATATTGACTGTTGTGGTGCACTTTAAATTGCATAGCAAGGATCTGATGTATGTGTAAGGAATTTGTAATAATGAAGAAACTGTGAATTTTAATTTTTTTTGATTTGCTGCAAATTTTATTTAACCTGTTGTGATTTTTAAAAAAAAATTTGAATTTAAAATTGAAATTGCCAGCATCCAGTGATTCTTCACGAAACTCCTGACAGTCTATTAATGAATTCTCTCTTCTGTCCAGCTGTTAAAGAAGGGGTCAACTGCATTATTTGTTTGGTGCAAACATGAAGGTGAGAGATTTTAAAAAGGTAGTTTTATTGCTGAAAAGAGAGGCATGTTGCTGAAGGTTTTTGTGTTGCACACACAGGGCAAATGCAAGAAATAGGCAGGGAGGCAAGTAGTGAAGATGACACATGGAGTCTATAGACAAGTTAAATGAGTGGGCAAAAACTTGGCAGGTAGAATATAGCATGGGAAAATGAACTATGGCAGGAAGAATAGAAAAGCTGAATATTATTTAAATAGAGACTCACCTACGTTCGTGACACCACCCACGCCCTCCACCTCCTCCAGGATTTCCGCTTCCCCGGTCCCCAACGCCTCATCTTCACCATGGACATCCAGTCCCTGTACACCTCCATCCCCCATCACGAAGGACTCAAAGCACCCCGCTTCTTCCTTTCCCGCCGTACCACACAGTACCCTTCCACCGACACCCTCCTTCGACTGACCGAACTCGTCCTCACCCTGAACAACTTTTCTTTCCAATCCTCCCACTTTCTCCAAACAAAAGGAGTAGCCATGGGCACCCGCATGGGCCCCAGCTATGCCTGCCTCTTCGTAGGGTATGTGGAACAATCCATCTTCCGCAAAAACACTGGCCGCACCCCCCCACCTTTTCCGTGAGAGAAACTTAAGAGACTCTTAGATAGGCACATGGAACAAAGTAAATGGAAGCATGTAGGTTAGTCTGATCTTAGAGAAGATAAATGGCACAACGTCGAGGGATGAAGGTCCGAACTGCATGCATTCCTGTAGCACTGTGAGCTCAAAAACTGCATGAAGTCATGTAAAACTCCGTTATCTCACTTTTAGATGAGAATCAATCTAAACATCATGGCATAGAGAGAGAACACAGGGAGGCAACACCGTCACCATATTGTCGAGCTCTTGTTAGCAGTTAACCTGAGAATGCAACTTTAAAAAAAAAGGTTTTGTGATTTTCATATGAAAGAAATTAAACTATCATGGTATTCTAACATATGAAAGGCTAACAATCAAATTTTCAATATATAATTTCAGTTACATCACACTGCAAATTTGTCCTATAAATTCTGTGTTAGGATTGAGCCCTCCACTATCACCTGATGAAGGAGCGATGCTGCGAAAGCTCGAGTGCTTCCAATGAAACCTGTTGGACTATCACCTGGTGTTGTGTGATTTTTAACTTTGTACACCCCATTCCCACACCAGCATCTTCAAATCAGGACTGTTCTTTGTTCTGTGCTCTATGAAAGTGCTCAAGTAGACTTGGACATTGAGGAAGATTTGAGACTTGGAGCAGGTCAGACTGGTCTTAGTGAAGGGCAAGGCCGGCTTAGGATGTGAATGGCCTGCCCCTGTTTCTGATGTTCTCCCATTCTGTTATTGGAAAGTTAGTTGGTGTTATTTTCCTTGAAGGTCTTTTACGGAATGTTGCAATCAGTGATACCAGCGGATTTTGTGAGCCGTCGCTGGGTGAGTTTTGGGGCCTGTATTCACAGTGAATCTGGGTCTCCAACATGAACAACAAATTACGCACAAGTTACAAAGAGGGGCAGCCATTGCTAGCAGGTTTGAGGGGTTGAATGGAATGCAGAAACATAGGACTGAGGAGCAGGAGTGGGTCATTAGAGAATTTGAGCCTTCCTCTCTGCTTATTCCTGAAGAAGGGCCTGTGCCCGAAACGTCGAATCTCCTGTTCCCTGGATGCTGCCTGACCTGCTGTGCTGTTCCAGCAATAAAGTTTCAACAGACTGTAGAAAGCTGTATAAAGGGATTCTGTGGAAAGTATAGAGGGATTTTGGTGTGAATCACAAAAAGATAGATTATAAGTTCAGCAGATAATAGAGAAGACAGATTTGCTCCAAAGGATAGAAAAATAAGGAGGTGTTTCTAAAACTATACAAGGCACTGACCAGATCACAGCTGGATTACAATAAACAGTTTTGGTCTTGTTGACTAACGAAAGATTTACTGGCATTGAAAGTAGGAGAAAGTGAGGACTGCAGATGCTGGAGATCAGAGCTGAAAATGTGTTGCTGGAAACAGGTCAGGCAGCATCCAAGGAGCAGGAGAATCTACATTTCGGGCATGAGCCCTTCTTCAGGAATCGCTTTTCCAGCAACACATTTTCAGCTCTGGCATTGAAAGTAGTACAAAGAAGGATAACAAGGCTGGTCTCAGATGTAGAGAGATTTTCTTACAAGGGAGGTTGAGTAGGATTTAAAAGGAGAAGTAATCTTCTTGAAGCACGCAAGATTCTTCGAGGACTTAACAGGGTGGATGCAGAGAGATTGATTCCCCTTCTGGGAGAGTCTATAGCCAGAGGGCTCTAGACCGGTTAGTCTATAGAATTCTATACTGCAGGGGGCTGTCAAGGTTTGGCCATTAAATGCATTCAGTGCTGTGATAGACAGATTTCTAATAATTAAGGGAATTAAAGATTATGGCGAGAAGACAAGAAAGTGAGTTGAGAATTTTCAAATCAACCATGAATGATCTAATTGAATGGAGGAGCAGATTTGATGGATTGAGTAGTTTACTTCTGCTAATTCTTGTGGTCTTAATGTCAAATTTCAAAGAATTGTAATATTTTGTACTACAGGAGAAAAGGGTGCTTGAAAAACCCAAAGCAAAACATCCACTGATAAATGTGATTCCACAATTGGATGAAATTTTATAAACTATCCTGATTGCACTAATACTTATGTTAACAATAAATTTATGATCAAGTTGAGCTCACAATGTGGCTAATTTGTGCTAATTTCATACCAAAGGACCTATTATCTACTCGCATAAGGAATATGTTGAAGTGTTGTGGTGTTTTTTAAAAAAACCCAAAGTGCTGGGGGTGTCTTTAATTTCTGTTGCTTTCTCCATGGCAATGCTTCAGCCAGTTACAGTTGATTTGCCAACAAATCAGATACCTCTTACCTTGTCATACAAATGGTTTTAATTGTTTGAAATTTGGCAGTCTTACATTTGTCCTGATGAATGAGAGATGAAAAGCTTGGGCAATATATCCCTGATTTTAGCAGGATTCAACTTCTGTACAATTAAGGAACTGGCAATATGGAAGTTGTCAGTGTCGTCCTCTTGCAATGAGAGATTTTTCTGTTTTGTGAAGCAAATGGAATTTGATGCTGGAGAGACTGGAGTTATTATGGATTCAGGTTAACACAAACTATATTTTTAAGTTACACAGAGGGAGGACTCTAAGCCATTGTTGATGTGTGAGTAATGTGCAAAATCATGGAATAAGATGTCTCTGACTCAAACTCTTCGAAATTATGCAGTGCTAGACACTTTGAAGTGCATGGATATTGTGAACAGAAATTGCTGAGTGTCTTGGGTCACACTTGTCCTGTAGACATCATGGGTGGCAAAGTGGCTAAGTGGTTAGCACTGCTGCCTCACAATGCCAGGGATGGGCGACTGTCTGTGTGGAGTTTTCACATTATCTGTGCAGGTTTGCTCCGGTTTCCTCCCACAATCCAAAGATGTGCAGGTTAGGTAAAATGGCCATGCTAAATTGCCCATAGTGTTAGGTGCATTAATCAGGGATAAATATAGGGTAGTGGAATGGGTCTCAGTGGGTTACTCTTCGGAGGTTTGGTGTGGACTTGTCGGGCCAAAGGGCCTGTTTCCATACTGGAGGGAATCTAATCTAATCATTTTTTTGTTTGTTCATGGGATGTCGGTGTCACTGGGTGGGCCAGCATTGATTGCTTGTCATAGGTGAAGGTGGTGATGAGCTGACTTCTTTAACCACTGTAGTCCTTGAGGTTAAGGGTCACCGCAGGGTTGTGAGAGAGAAAGAGAGAATCCTGGGATTTTGACCCAAAAACAGTGAAGGAACAGTGATATGGTTCCAAGTCAGGATGGGCTATGTCTTGGAGAAGAATTTGAATGTCATGGTTTCTCTAGGTATCTGCTACCTTTGTCCATCTAGGTGGTAGAGGTCTTGTGTATTGCTCAAGTATGAGGTGGGCCGAAACTGAGAGTAGGATGGTCCTGAACAGCATGTTTCCTGGTGGGTGAGGAGCAGATAAACTATATAGTTGTAATTATGGAGATCTATAACTGGAGGCAGTGGTGTCTTTGAGGTTGTGGCCTTAAGGTTCAAATGTTTCTTGCCTATCGTATGTCTGATGAAGGTAAAATCTCTGAAAAAGAAGGAAGCATTCCAAGATCGCATGAATCGCTTAGAGTGGCAGTTAGAGGCAGTGAGGAATTTACAAGAGCAAGGAGATGTGATGGATGGTAGTTATAGAAAGGGAGAAAAGCCGCAGATACAGTCAGTTGGATGGCGTAACTCCAGGAAAGGTGCGAGGGTTAGGCAGGTAGTTCAGGAGTCTCCTGTGGCTATCCCCATTTCAAACAAGTATGCTACTTTGGAAAATGGAGGGGGTGATGGACTCTCAGGGGAATGTAGCAAGAACAGCCAAGTTTCTGGTCAAAATAGGAGGGTAGAGCAGATGAATGCATGGCTGCAGAGGTGGTGTAGGGGAGAAGGGTTCACTTTTTTGGATCATTGGAACCTCTTCTGGGGTAGAAGTGACCTGTACAAGAAGGATGGATTGCAACTGAATTGGAAGGGGAGTAACATGCTGGCAGGGAGATTTGCTAGAGCTGCTAGGCAGGATTTAAACTAGTAAGGTGGGGCGTGTGGAGGGGGTGGAGTTGGGGGGGGGTGGGGAAATGTGGGAGGGGGTGGAGTTGGGGGTGGGGTGGGGAAATGTGGGAACCAGGAAAATAGTGAGGAAAGAGATCAGGCTGAGACTGGTACAGTTAGGAAGGGGAGCAAGTCAAATGGTCAGGGCAGGCAGGAACAAAGGTAGGACTGTTAAATTAAACTGCATTTACTTCACTGCAAGAGGCCTTATGGGGAAAGCAGATGAACTCAGGGCATGGTTAGGAACATGGGACTGGGATATCATAGCAATTACAGAGACATGGCTCAGGGATGGACAGGACTGGCAGTTCAATGTTCTAGGATACAAATGTTATAGGAAGGTTAGAAAGGGGGCAAGAGAGGAAGGTTAGTGGCACTTTTGATAAGGGATAGCATTACCTTTGTACCTATGGAGGATATTCCTGGGAATACATCAGGGAATTTATTTGGGTGGAACTGAGAAATAAGAAAGGGACGCTCACCTTTTTGGGATTGTAATATAGACCCCATAAGAGTCAGCAGGAAATCAAAAAACAAATTTGTAAGGAGATTTCAGTTATCTCCAAATAATAAGGTGTTTAACTTTGCAAACATAGATTGGTACTGCCATAGTGTTATGAGTTTTGATGGAGAGGAATTTGTTAAGTGTTAAGTGTGTACAAAAAAAATTCTGATTCAGTATGAGGATGTACCCACTAGAGAAGGTACAAAACTTGACCTACTCTTGGCAGGGCAGGTGACTGAGGTGTCAGCACTTTGGGGCTAGTGACCATAATTCTAATAGTTTGAAAATAGTGATGGAAAAGAATAGACCGGATCTAAAAGTTGAAGTTCTAAGTTGGAGGAAGGCTAATTTTGACGGTATTAGACAAGAACTTTCAAAAGCTGATTGGGGGCAGGTGTTTGCAGGTAAAGGGACGGCTGGAAAATGGGAGTCCTTCAGAAATGAGATAACGAGAGTCCAGGGACAGTCTATTCTTGTTAGGGTGAAAAGAAAGGCTGGTAGGTGTAGGAAATGCTGGGTGACTAAAGAAATTGAGGTTTCGGTTAAGAAAAGGAAGGATCCACAGGCCAGGTATAGACAGGAGAGATGGAGTGAATCCTCAGAAGCGTATCAAGGCAGTAGGAGTATACTTAAGAGGGAAATCAGGAGGGCAAAAAAAGGTGTGATAGAAATTCTATAGTGTGGAAACAGGTCATTTGGCCCAATAAGTCCACACCAACTGTCTGAAGACTACCCTACCCAGACCCATTCCCCTACATTTCCCCTGACTAATGCACCTAGCCTACACATCCCTGAACACTATGGGCAATTTAGTATGGCCAATTCACCTAAACTGCACATCTTTGGACTTTGGGAAGAAACTGGAACACCTGGAGGAAACCCACGTAGACATGGGGAGAGTGTGCAAATTCCACACAGCCAGTCAATTAAGGCTGGAATCGAACAGATGTCCTTGGTGCTGTGAGGCAACAGTGCTAACCCCTGAGCCACCATGCCACCTTTGGCGTAGCAGATAGGGTTAATGAGAATTCAAAGGGTTTTAAAATACATGAAGGACAAATGGCTAACTAGGGAGAGAATAGAGTCCCTCAAAGATCAGCAAGGCAGCTTATGTGCGGAGCCACAGGAGATAGGGAAGATACTAAACGAGTATTTTGCATCAATGTTTACTGTGAAGAAGGATATGGAAGGTATAGAATGTAGGGAAATAGATGGTGACATCCTGAAAAATGCCCATATTACAGTTGAGGAGGTGCTGGATGTCTGGAAACACATAAAGTAGATAAATCCCCTGAACCTGATCAGGTGTACCATAGAACTCTGTGCAAAGCTAGGGAAGTGATTGTTGGGCACCTTGCTGAGATATATTATCAGTCGTCACAGGTGAGGTGCCGGAAGACTGGAGGTTGGCTAACATGCTGCCAGTATTTAAGAAAGGTGGTAAGGAAAAGCCAGGGAATGAAAGACCGGTGAGCCTGACATTGGTGGTGGGCAAGTTGATGGGAGGGAATCCTGAGGGACAGGATTTACATGTATTTGAAAAGGCAAGGACTGATTAGGGATAGTCAGCAGGTTTTGTGCATGGGAAATCATGTCTCACAAACTTGATTGAGTTTTTTGAAGAAGTAACAAGATGAGGGCAGAGCGGTGGACATGATCTATATGGACTTCAGTAAGGCGTTCAACAAAGTTCCCCATGGGAGACTCGTTAGCAAGGTTAGATCTCATGGAATAAAGGGAGAACTAGCCATTTGGATACAGAACTGGCTCAAACGTAGATGAGAGAGGGTGGTAGTGGAGGGTTGCTTTTCAGACTGGAGACCTTTGACCAGTGGTGTGCCATAAGGATTGGTGCAGGGTCTACGGCTTTTCATCATTTATATAAATAATTTTGATATGAACATAGGGGGTATAATTAGTAAGTTTGCAGATGACACCAAAATTGGAGGTTTAGTGGACAGCAAAGAAGGTTACCTCCAATTACAACGGGATCTTGATCAGATGGGTCAATAGGCTGATAAGTGGCAGATGGAGTTTAATTTAGATAAATGTGAGGTGCTGCATTTTGGAAAGGCAAATCCAAGCAGGACTTGCATGCTTAATGATAAGGTCCTGGGGAGTGTTGCTGAAGAAAGAGACCTTGGAGTGTAGGTTCATAGCTCCTTGAAAGTGGAATGACAGGTAGGTAGGATAGTGAAGAAGGCATTTGTTATGCTTTCCTTTATTGGTCAGAGCGTTGATTATCAGAGTTGGGATGTCATGTTGCAGCTGTACACGACATTGCTTAGGCCACTTTTGGAATATTGCATGCAGTTCTAGTCTCCTTCCTAGTGGAAGGATGTTGTGAAACTTGAAAGGGTTCAGAAAAGATTTACAAGAATATTGCCAGGGTTGAAGGATTTGAGCTACAGGGAGAGGCTGAATAGGCTGGGGCTATTTTCCTGGAGCATTGGAGGCTGAGGGGTGACCTTGCAGAGATTTATAAAATCACAAGGGATAATAGATAGGATAAATAGACAAGGTTTTTTTCCTTGGGGTGGGGGGAGTCCAGAACTGGTGGGCATAGGTTTAGGGTGAGAGGGGAAAGTTATAAAAGGGCCAGAGGAAGTAGTGGAGGCTGGTACAATTACAGCATTTGAAAGACATTTGGATGGGTATATGAATAGGAAGGGTTTAGAGGAATATGGGCCGAGTGCTGGCAAATGGGACTAGATTATCTGGTCGGCATGGACAAGTTGGACCGAAGGGTCTGTTTCTGTGCTGTACATCTCTATGACTCTATGTCATAGTTCATGACATGAAGGGACACAGGGAAGTCATAAACTAGCCTGACAAACAACTGTTAGTAATAATCTTCTCATTAATTTGTGTGCTATCGTCTGGAAGAAGAGTGAGATTAGGAAGGTCAGTTCTATAGCTAGAGTTATTGGGAGCAGTAAGTGTTAACATGTTTGGAACACTGAGGTGAGGCCAGGAAAGAAGGAAGGTTGCTATAACAGGGCAGTTTTACTCTGAATCAAAATTATGCCTGTCTCCTTTTGAAGAAAAAAATGGCGGAAGATTTAAATGTATACAGGTTCTTGTGTTGTGGACCTGTTATTTAGTGAATGTGTGTTCTAATATCATAGTGACAAGTGACAAATTTGAATTCTGCTTATATTTTAAATCAAGAAATTAAAAATTGAAGCAAGGAGCGATAAAAGTGATCTTGAGGCTGTACGTCATAAAACTCTAGTTGATTTATGAATGTTATTTAGAAAGGAAAGCTGCATTCTTACCTCGTTTGGTTTATCATATGACTCCAGCCCAACACCAATGTGTTGGCTCTTAACTGTACTTTGAAGTGATCTGGCAAACTTTTCAATTGTATTAAATCACTATCTTCTCAAGACGTTCATGGGTGGGTCAGCGACACCCTCATTCTGAAAGGGTGGGTGCTTTAAACAGTTGTAGTAATAGACGCTGAAGATAGTAGTTGAAAAAAATTGAAAATGAAAGGGTTGAAAAAAGAACTTCACTACTGAGGTAAAAGTTGTGGAAAAGGCCTAGGTTATCAGGAATATAAATGAGAATATACATTAATGATTGTGCTGTATTGAGTTGTGAAGGGCATTAGTTATTAAATAAAAAGAAGGCACAATGTATTTTCCTGTATTGTGTTTGATATCCTCCGAAAATGACAATTCAAGCTGTTAAAAATTATTTCTATTTTAAATTGATGTAAACTGATTACTTTTATGCATATCTGATAAAATTATTGTTGTAATCCTGAAGTGCTATGCTTGCTCTCAAACCTGCTAGCAAAAAATAATATCCTTTATCTTCTTCAATTTAAATATCCTGATTGGTTTGCCTCTCAGTGAAAATTAATTTTGCTGTGAGATTCTCCATCATCTGGAATCTTCAGTTCAAAATCTTGTTTGTTGTACTCCTATGAACTGTTCTCTACACTGCTTTTTTGAAGCTTTTCACCTACGTTTTAGATGTTATGCATGATACGTGGTTAAATACGTTTTGCAGTCTGTAATTGAGTTTATTATATTCATTACATGCCATTTACTAGTGCCTGACCACATTAAAGTGAATCAAATATTTCTTAGCGTTACTGCTTAATTATTGAAACCTCTTCTGAAAATTTGTCATGTCTGTTCCATTCTCCAGCATAGTTAGAATGTATAGTTTGTTTTTGCAGAAAATATCTGTGTACTGCCAGCAATGGTAAGTTTGGAGTAGACTATCCAGGCAGCCATGAGAACATCAGCTATCTTCATATTTGCAAACTCATTTTAATTCAGTTTGCTAATTTGCAAATTATTTCATCAACCTAGTACATCAGTGCATTACTTGAAGGTTTATCTAGAGCTTTCTAAAAATCCAAAAAAATACCAGCTAGTCATTATGTTCAGGGAATTTCAACTCAAAAACTTTAAACTTTGACGGTATCATGTATGTCTCCGAGTATTTCTTCACTGCCAGTATGAAATCCATTAGTTTGTTTACCCCAAACAGGTCTTGATACTTTTTGACTATCAAATGACACTAGATAAGTTTCAGTCCTATGATGAGACTCTGTTTATAAAGCTGCTGAGAGTGTCGTCTCTAAACTGGCCTGTTACATTGACTGGATCGTGGAGTAGATCTCATTCTTAGTTTAGGTGTCCTGCACATATTCGGAAGTGTAGAATTTTGCAGTACTACAATAGACCATCTGGCTTATTACATCTGTACTCATTCTGAGAAATCAATCAATTCAGTTCCATTCTCTTGTCCTCTTCCCAGACCTCTAATAAATTAAGTGGATAGAAAATTAGAGATTTAGTAACTTCTGACTTTGTCCATCCCAGTCCAACACCAGCACCTTCACATCATGGCTATTCGAAGAGGAACAAGGGGCTTATGCCTCGTGTCCTGGCTGATATTTATCCTTCATCCAAAATCACAGAAATTCATTATCTAGTCATTATTGCATTGTGGGAGCTTACAGTAGGCAAATTGGCTGACATATTTTTACCATTACAAACTTGATAAGCATTAACTGGCTATAAAGTGCTCTGAGATGTACAAAAGTCATGCAATAATATCTGGACTGCATAAAAATCAGTGATTGGGTTAACCATTACTTTTTTGTCTTTGCATTTTTAGAAATTAGGATCCCAGTTTTTTTTTTAAAGCTTTAAAAAGTTGTCCACTTAAACGTTTTTGAGTATATCACCTGAAATGAAATCACACCAGGAATTGGCACAAAATGACAACTGAATAATTTAACTTAAATCCCATTGTTATTTGAATCTACACTGTAAAGTAACTTGTTGAAATGAAATATTCTCTTCGATGAAGACAAACTCAGATTCTTGGAGGCGGTAGCATTGTGAGCACTGGACTGGGAATCCAAAACACCACGCTCATGGTAAAATTTGAATTCAATAAAATCCTGGGATAGAAAGCTGACCTAATGATGACAATGTCAATTGTCAGGCTGACTGGCTCACTAATGACCAATAGGGAAGGAATTCTGCTGTCTTTGCCTGGTCTGTCCCAAATGTGATTCCAGACCCATACCATGGAGGTTGATTATCACTTGCCCTCTGAGCAATAGGAATGGACAACAAATGCTAGTTTTTCCAATATGTCCACAACTCATGAAAACATTCAAAAAGATATGATTTATCTCAGTGGTGATGTCTTGCAGATGTAAATAGTCCATCATCAGCCACTTTAGAGGATTGCATGTAAGGCATCACCATCTGAGTGTTATTTTGGAATGCTGCTTCGTTCAATTCCAGCTCACCTAGTCATTGTATCAAGGAAAGAATAATAGGAGCAAAAGAAAGCCATTCAGCCCATCAAGTCTGCCTCTGCCATTCAGCGAAAGCATGGCTGATCTGATAATCGTCAACTCTACTCCCTTGATTCTCTTAATGATTAAAAATCTATCTCAACCTTGAATATACTTAATGACCCAGCCTCAATAGCACTCTGCGGTAAGGAATTCCACAGTTCATTGCCCTCTGAGCGAATAAATTCCTCTTCATCTCTATCTTAAATTTGCGATCACTTATTATAAGATTGTGCCTTCTGGTCCTAGACTCTTCTGATCTACCCAATCAAGTCCCCTAAGAATTTTGGATGTTTCAGTAAGGTCTCCTCTTATTCTTCTAAGAGACAAGACATATGGGGAGGTTGATTTGCATGGGGAGACAGGACAGCTTCTCCATCAAAAATGATTTTATTGCCCAAGCATCTCAAGCTTCAAGTGTTCATGCTATTTGTGGAGTGAACATTGAAAAACAAAGCTAGCAATATTTATACAACCTTCTGCTAAACATTTTCCAATATGAATTTGTTGACTTGCTAGGATTATACCTGATATCTTCATCAAACGTCTTGTCTAGATGGAAGGTTGCCAACCTTGTTTAAATAATTGTGCAATATTCTTGTCTCCATTGATGATTTTATCTCTTGAATTTTGTTAATATCAGTCCAGAAGACCATGACGTGTGGGATTGAATGTGATGATCAGGCTTTTGCATTGTATCCCTCAAAGTTTATGGTTCTTGTCATTTGGATGGCAGGGTGGCTCAGTGGTTAGCACTCCTGCCTGACACACCAAGGTTCAATTCCTGCCCCGGAGAATGTGCAAACTCCACACAGACAGTCTCCCCATGTCTGCATGCGTTTCCTTCAGGTGCTGTGATTTCCTCCCATGACCCAAAGATGTGCAGCTCAGGTGAATTGGCCATGCTAAATTGCCCATTTTGCATTAGTTAGGGGTAAGTATAGTGGGAGAATTGGTCTACGTGGGTCGCTCTTCAGAGGGTCACTGTGGACTTGTTGGGCCAAATGGCCTGTTCCCGTACTGAAGGGGATCTAATCTAAATATAGAACGTTACAGCATAGTACATGCCCTTCAGCCCTCGATGTTGTGCTGACCTGTCAAACCAATCTGAAGCCCATTAAACCTTCACTATTCCATTTTTATCCTATGCCTTACCAATGACCATTTAAATGCCATTAACCGTGAGTCTACTACTATTGCAGGCAGGCTGTTCCACACTCCTACTACTCTCTGAGTAAAGAATCTACCTCTGATACCTGTCCTATATTTATCACCCCTTGATTTATTAGCTTTTATTAGATTTAAAGCTATGTCCCCTCATGGTAGCCATTCCCATTTAGAGGAAAAAAGCTCTCACTGTCCAACCTATCTAACCCTCTAATTATCTTATATGTCTCAATTAAATCACCTCTCAACCTTCTCTCTAATGAAAACAGCCTCAAGTTCCTCAGCCTTTCCTCATAAGACCTTCCTTCCATACCAGGCAACATCCTAGTAAATCTCCTCTGAACCTTTTCCAACGCTTCCACATCCTTCCCATTATGCAGTGACCAGATTTGTATGTAATACTCCAAGTGCAGCCGCACCAGAGTTTTGTACAGCTGCAACATGACCTTATGCCTCTTCTAATAAAAGCTAATACACCATATGCCTTCTTAATAACCCTTTTCCTGGGTGGCAACTTTCAGGGATCTATGTACATGGATACCGAGATCTCTCTGTTCATCTGCACCACCAAGAATCTTACCATTAGCCCAATACTCTGCATTCCTGTTGCTCCTTCCAAAATTAATTGCCTCACATTTTTCTGCATTAAACTCCATTTGCCACCCCTCAGCCCAGCTCTGCAGCTTATCTATGTCCCACTATAACGTAAAACATCCTTTGGCACTCTCCACAACTCTACTAGACCTCTGTCATCCGCAAATTTACTCATTCATCCTTCTCAGCCCTCATCCAGGTCATTTTTAAAAATGACAAACAACAGTGGCCCCAAAACAAATCCTTGTGGTTCATCGGTGGCACAGTGGTTAGCACTGCTGCCTCACAGCGCCGGAGACCCGGGTTCAATTCCCGCCTCAGGCGACTGACTGTGTGGAGTTTGCACGTTCTCCCCGTGTCTGCGTGGGTTTCCTCCGGGTGCTCCGGTTTCCTCCCACAGTCCAAAGATGTGCAGGTCAGGTGAATTGGCCATGCTAAATTGCCCGTAGTGTTAGGTAAAGGGGTAAATGTAGGGGTATGGGTGGGTTTCGCTTCGTCGGGTCGGTGTGGACTTGTTGGGCCAAAGGGCCTGTTTCCACACTGTAATGTAATGTAATCTAACCACTAGTAACTGAACTCCAGAATGAACATTTCCCATCAACCTTTGTCTTCTTAATAACCCTTTGTCTTCTTTCAGCTAGCTAATTTCTGATCCAAACTACTAAATCACCCTCAATCCCATGCCTCCATATTTTGTGTAATAGCCTACCGTGAGGAACCTTATCAAAAGCCTTACTGAAATCCATATACACCATCAAAACGTCTTTACCTTCATCCACCTGTTTGGTCACCTTCTCAACAAATTCAATACGGTTTGTGAGGCATGACTTACCCTTCATAAAACCATGTTAACTATCTAATCAACTTATTCCTTTCTAGACAATTATAAATCCTATCTCTTATCAACTTTTCCAGCACTTTGCCCACAACCGAAGTAAAGGTCACTTGTGTATAATTAACAGGTTTGTCTATATTCCCCTTCTTGAACAATCCTCCAGTCTGTATTCCCCTTCTTTGCAATCCTCCAGTCTTCTGGCCCTATTGCTGTAGACAATGACGACATAAAGACCAAAGCCAATCTCCTCCCTGGCTTCCCAGTGAATCCTAGGATAAATTCCATCTGGCCCAGGGGACTTACCTATTTTCTCACTTTCCAGAATTGCTAACACCCCCTCCTTGTGAACCTCAATCCCATCTAGCCTAGTAGCCTGTATCTCCGTATTCTCCTCAACAACATTGTCTTTTTCCAGTGTGAATACTGGCGAAAAATATTCATTTAGCATTTCCCCTATCTCCTCTGACTCCTCATACAACTTCCCACTACAATCCTTGACTGGCCATAATCCTACTCTAGTCATTCTTTTATTGCTGACATACCTGTAGAAAGATTAATGGTTTTCCTTGATCCTACCTGCCAATGACTTCTCATGTCCCCTTTTGGCTCTTCTTAGCTCTCTCTTTAGGTCTTTCCTGGCTAGCTTGTAACTCTCAAGCACCCTAACTGAGCCTTCACATCTCATCCTAACGTACACCTTCCTCTTCCTATTGACTTCAAGAGCTTCGACTTCTTTAGTAAACCATGCCTCCCATGCTCGACAATTTCATCTCTGCCTGACAGGTGCTTATCAAGGACACGGAGTAGCTGTCACTTGAATTAACTCCACATTTCAATTGTGCCCATCCCCTGCAGTTTCCTTCCCCACCTTATGCATCCTAAATCTTGCCTAATTGCATCGTAATTGCCTTTCGCCCAGCTATAAATCTTACCTTGTTCCTTTCCATCGCTAAAGTAAACATAACTGAATTGTGGTCACTATCACCGAAGTGCTTGCCTACCTCCAAATCTCATACTTGGCTGGGTTCATTACCCAGTAGCAAATCCAGTGTGGCCTCGCCCCTTGTTGGCCTGAAACCCTCCTGCACACATTGGACAAAAACTGAACCATCTAAAGTACTTGAACTATAATATTCCCAGTCAATATTTGGAAAGTTAAAGTCCCCCATAACAGCTACCCTGTCAATTTCGCTCTTATCAAGAATCATCTTTGCAATCCTTTCCTCTACATCTCTGGAACTATTCGAAGGCCTCTACAAACTCCCAACATCGTGACCTCTCCTTTCCTGTTTCTAACCTCAGCCCATTCTACCTCCGTAGACGAGTCCTCAAATGTCCTTTCTGCCACCTTAATACTGTCCTTGATACTAAGACCCCTCGGAATCGTAGTAGCACACAAACCCACCAACACTCTCAAACAAAAACTAACAAACTTAAAAGACCCAGTACAACCCGTGGACAAAACCAACGTCGTCTACAAAATCCCATGCAAGGACTGCCACAAACACTACGTTGGACAAACAGGAAGAAAATTAGCACCAAGGTACACGAACACCAGCTAGCCACAAAAAGACACATCCCTCTCTCCCTCGTAGCCCTACACACAGATGAAAAAAAACACCATTTCGACTGGGACAACACACCTATCCTGGGACAGGCTAAGCAAAGACATGCCAGAGAATTCCTAGAGGCCTGCACTCCAACCACAATGTAATAAACAAACACATAGATCTAGATACCCTCTATCAACCCCTCAGAAAACGAACAAGAAATGACATCACCACAAGCCCCAGGAACCCCATCCAGGACAAGCATATAAATAGAAAGCAGGAGACAACAGCTTTGCTTCACTTGGAGGTTGCCACTGATGATGTTACCTAGCCAGGTAATGAAATGTTTGGATATCAAACCTACAGCTCAGCGAGCATACCTACACCCTAAACCTCAACCTGAGCTACAAACCTTCACAATCCTTGCATACTGTCTTTGATTAACAATGTCAAATCTCCCACCTCTTTCACCATCTTCTCTGTTCTTATTGAAACATCTAAATCCTGGAAGCTGCAACAACCATTCCTGTCCCTGCTCTATCCATGTCTCCGAAATGGCCGCAACATCGAAATCCCAGGTACTAACCCATGCTGCATGTTCACCCACCTTATTCCGGATGCTCCTGGCATTGAAGTAGACACACTTCAAGCCAAACGTTTGCTTTCCAATGCTCTCTTGTGACCTTGAAACCTTGTTTCTGACCTCACTACTCTCAACCTCCTGTATATGGAAGTACAGTTCAGGTCCCCATTCCCCTGCTAAATTAGTTTAAACCCTCCCAACGAGCATTAGCAAATTTCTCCTCCAGGATATTGGTACCCCTCTGGTTCAGGTGAAGACCATCCTGTTTGTAGAGGTCCCACCTGCCCCAGAAAGAGCCCAAATTATCCAGGAATCCAAAAGCCTTCCTATTGCACCATCTCGGTAGCCACGTGTTCAATAACTCTCCTTATTCCTTACCTCCCTAGCACGTGGCACGGGTAACAAACCAGAGATAACAACTCTGTTTGTTCTAGCTCTAAGCTTCCACCCTAGCTCCCTGAATTTCTGCCTTGAATCCCCATCTCTCTTCCTACCTTTGTTGGAAGGGATATGGGGACTTAGGTAGTTGTGTTGTAGACTGTTGCCAAAACTTTGTACCTATAGCCACAGCAAAGATGTTTTGAGGCTGTATCAGCTGCATCACAGTTTATCCCAGTTTACCAACTGGACGAGAATACAATCCGTGACACTGCATGTGTTGATTTCGGACAGGGTGCAGTGACACAGCCGTTGCATAACAATTTAACTTGGCCAGTGGACAAAACTGCTTGACTCGCCTGTGCTGACTGCAGTGGGCCAGACTCAATAACCATGTCTCGTAAAGCTGGCCAATGTTTTGCAACTTGATGTAAACTTTTCAATAATGTCCAAGAGAGCAGCATCCAGTACGCTCTCAATGTGATGGCAATTATTCCAATCCCCATGCATGGAAATCCGACCACCGAAAAGAAGCACATGGTTTAAAGGGAGAATTTGATCATTGCAAATTATTTCCAAAGTACTTTGTATTTTGTTGCAAAATAGAAGACAAAAAGGGCTTTAAGAATGTGATAGCTTTTGCTACTATTGCCATTTTCCCATTGTCACATTTATTCCATTTCTGCTTGATAAAGTTACACCACATTGTCTGCTTCACCTTGGTTGAAGCTTATTATTTCTGCAATTTTGTTTCACATACTTTTGCTACTTTCATTGTTATGGATCAGACCACCTGAAAGTATTTTATGAAGGTAGCCTAGACCCTAACTTTCTCTTATTTTAAAGACAGACGTGAAATGTTTGTTCCAAATGTAATGCAACTAGTCAAACTACTCGATGTTAAGCAAAATACAATTTATTTAAATACTACAGTCAAAAGAAAGAGTAATTTAGAATATCTTAACTATTAGAAAACTTAACTGAATAATCGATACAGTACCCCTACTAATTAATTGTTCCTTTATAGTAACATCCCATAAACACCCCTTGGCAAAAAGGTAAATTTAGACACAGGTTCTTACAGGCAATTCTCTAATACAGGACAAAACAACATCAAGAGACAATTCCGAGGATGTAGCAGCTGGTAATCATATTAATGAAGCCCCAACTCTTCTGGGACCCAAACAGCTTTTGACTGCTACAGCTAAAAAAACTAGAAAGCTTGATCTGTGAGAACTGGCCATTCCCCTTCCATTGTTACAACAGGTTTAACAAAAGCCTAAAGGCCTCCGCTGATTGTTGAATTAGGCTATGTGCCGTGGCCACTTCGGCATCTGTACCTTTACAACCTGTCTTCAAAAAGAAAATGACAAAATGACCTTTTTGAAGTGACAGCATCAGTGAAGTTTGTTTGTCAACGTTTAGGTTTTTCTGCAATTTGTTTTCAGTCAAGTGGAGCAATATCTGATATTTGTATCATTAACTTATTATCCCAATAAGGTAATTGTATATTGATAATATCATTGCACATTTACTGTGTTTGCCTTAATGTCACTCTGCTTCTTGATGAGGAGATGTATTTGCTCTGATTAGTGTGCTCATGCCTCTTTAAAGGAAACATCTCTATTTGAACAGGTAGATTTATTGAACACCTATTAAAATTGATTGCTATCACTGTTACTCTGATCCTGTTCCAGGAAGTGTGCAAATGGGTTCATTGCTATTGAATACCTGTTAGATTGTCATGGTTGCGTGTTTGGGAGGGAATGTTACTACCACCTTATTTTTCTTTCACTTATTACAGACAGCAGTAGGGAGTATCCAGGAATCCAAAAGCCTTCCTATTGCACCATCTCGGTAGCCACGTGTTCAACAACTCTCCTCTCCCTATTCCTTACCTCCCTAGCACATGGCACAGATAACAAACCAGAGATAACTAGCTCTAAGCTTCCACCCGAGCTCCCTGAATTTCTGCCTTGAATCCCCATCTCTCTTCCTACCTTTGTTGGAAGGGATATGGGGAATTAGGTAGTTGGGAGTATAACATTTCAAGATTGTTTCAAGGAAGCTCTGCTGATGAACTGGGATTCATGGGATATGCAATGAATATCCTCTACATTTGACAAATCAATGTCATGTCTAACCTGAGTGTTTCTCAAATCTGTCAAACTATTGAGAGATTTGGTTAGACCGCACTTGGAATACTGCGTCCAGTTCTAGTCGCCCTATTATAGGAAAGATGTGGATGATTTGGAGAGGGTTCAGAGGAGGTTTACCAGGATGCTGCCTGGACTGGAGGGCTTATCTTATGAAGAGAGGTTGACTGAGTTTGGACTTTTTTCATTGGAGAAAAAGAGGAGGAGAGGGGACCTAATTTGGACATGCATATGGTCACAGAAATTTGAGGGTGCATACATGAGGATCAGTGGTCGGCACAGCACCATGGGCTGAAGGGCCTGTTCTGTGCGGTACTGTTCTATGTTCTATGTCTTTGTTAATTGTAAGTAGGTCTGGGTAAGGAAAGCTCTACAAAGTTGATGTCTTGCTTCCTTTGCTTTTGAAACTTGATTCTTGTTTGTACGTTGAGCTAAATGATTGAGCTATGTAGAATCATAGTGTCATACAGCACAGACCCTTCAGTCCAACTCATCCACGCCAACCAGGTTCCCCAAACTAAACTAGTTCCATTTGCCTGCATTTCGCCCATATCCCTCTAAACCTTTCCGGTTCATACGCCTGTCCAAATGGCTTTTAAATGTTGTAATATATCTGCATCAACACTCTGGCAGTTCATTCCATACATGCGCAATCCTCTGTGTGAAAAAGCTGCCCCTCAGGTCCCTTTTAAATCTTTCCTCTCTGATCTTAAACTATGCCCTCTAGTTTTGAACTCTCCTATCCAAGGGAAAAGACCTTTGCTATTTATCTTATCAAAACCCCTCAAGATTTCTACAAGGTTACCCTTCAACTTCCTACACTCAAGGGAAATAAGTCCCAGCCTATCCAGTCTCCTTCTAGTCTCATTTACATCCTTGTAAATCTTTTCTGCACAGTCTCCAATTTAATGATATCCTTCTGATATTAGGGTGACCATAACTGTACACATTACTCCAAAAGTGACCTCAAGAATATCCTGTACAGCAGCAGCCTCATGTCCCAACTCCGATAGTCAATGGTCTGAGCAATGATGGCAAGCATACCAAATGCCGCCTTCACTACCCTACCTGTGATGCCACTTTCAAGAAACTACATACCTGTACCACTAGGTCTCTGACAATACTCCCCAGGGCCCTACCATTAACTGTGTCTTACCAAAATGCAACATCACATTTTGTCTTACCAAAATGCAACATCACATTTATCTAAATTAAACTCCAACTGTCAGTCCTCGCCCCTTTGGCCCTGCTGATCAAGATCCCATGGTATCATCGCAAACTTACAAATCATGGCTCCTTTATCTAATCTAATCTAATTGTAGGTGTAGTGGACAGCGAAGAAGGTTACCTCAGATTACAACAGAATCTTGATCGGATGGGCCAATGGGCAGAGAAGTGGTAGATGGAGTTTAATTCAGATAAATGTGAGGTAGGTGCTGCATTTTGGGAAAGCAAATCTTAGCAGGACTTATACATTAAATGGTAAGGTCGTAGGGAGTGTTGCTGAACAAAGAGACCTTGGAGTGCAGGTTCATAGCTCCTTGAAAGTGGAGTCGCAGGTAGATAGGATAGTAAAGAAGGTGTTTGGTATGCTTACCTTTATCAGTCAGAGTATAAGTGTTGGGCTGTCTGGTTGCAGCTTTACGGGACATTGGTTAGGCCACTGTTGGAATATTGCATGCAATTCTGGTCTCCTTTCTGTTGCAAAGATGTTGTGAAGCTTGAAAGGGTTCAGAAAAGATTTATAAGGATGTTGCCAGGGTTGGAGGATTTGAGCTATAGAGAGAGGCTGAACAGGGTGGGGCTGTTTTCCCTAGCGCGTCGGAGGCTGAGGGGTGACCTTATAAAGGTTAATAAAATTGGGGGGCATGGATAGGATAAATAGACAAAGGCTTTTCCCTGGGGTGGGGGAGTCCAGAACTAGAAGGCATAGGTTTAGGGTGAGAGGGGAAAGATATAAAAGAGACCTAAGGGGCAACATTTTCACGTGGAGGGTGGTACGTGTATGGAATGAGCTGCCAGAGGAAGTGGTGGAGGCTGGTACAATTGTAACATTTAAGAGGCATTTGGATGGGTGTATGAATAGGAAGGATTTGGAGGGATATGGGCCGGGTGCTGGCAGGTGGGACTAGATTGGGTTGGGATATCTGGTCGGCGTGGACAGGTTGGACCGAAGGGTCTGTTTCCATGCTGTACATCTCTTTGACTCTAACATAAACTGTAATTTTTGCATACTTAAAATTTAAAACTGTGGTAAAGGAAAGTAGTTTTTTTTAAGAGGTTGTACTAAGGGTGGCTTCTTTCAAACCTTATAGTATAAAGGTGAGCATTAGGTTCTGCCAGCAGAGTGTAAGCAGCAACAGTGTGCAAACTCTGGGATTTGAGCGACATTGGGTGTTTAAGGCAAGTCTACATTCGCTAATTGTTAAAGGGGCAAAGATAACAGTGACTGAAGTGGTATGCTCCTCCTTTCAGATGTGGGAGATCAGAAAACAGTTAAGTGTCCCTGGAGACTCTGACTGCAAGAAGTGTGTTTGGTTGCAGCTCATGTCATTCTGTTTGATTCAGCTGGAGAGGCAGTTGGTGTCATTGAGGAGCCTACAGGAGGTGCAGCGTGTGATGCTACGGGGACTTGGTCACACCACAGGTACAGTCAGGAAGATGGGTGACTGTCAGAAGAGGTAGGAAGATATTGCAGGAGTCTCCAGTGGCTATCCCTTTCTCAATCAAATATAGACTTTTGGACACTGTTGAAGGGAGATGACCTCTCTGAAGAAAATAGCAGTGCATAGAACATGGAACATAGAAAAGTACAGCACAGAACAGGCCCTTAGGTCCACGATGTTGTGCTGAGGGTTAATCCTAATGGAAAATAAAGTAATTTAACCTATGCATCCCTCAACTCACTGCTATCTATGTGCATGTCCAGCAGTCGCTTAAATGTCATCAATGTCTCTGCTTCCCCCACCACTGCTGGTAACGCATTCCATGCATTCGCAACTCTCTGCGTAAAGAACCTTCCTCGGACGTCCCCACTATACCTTTCTCCTACTATCTTAAAACTATGACCCCTTGTACCAGTCAATCCTGCCCTGGGGAAAAGTCTCTGGCTATTGACTCTATCTATTCCACTTATTATCTTGTATACCTCAATCAGGTCACCTCTTTTCCTCCTTCTCTCCAGAGAGAAAAGCCCGAGCTTACTCAACCTCTCTTCATAAGGCAAGCCCTCCAGTCCAGGCAGCATCCTGGTAAACCTTCTTTGCATCCTCTCCAAAGCCTCTGTATCTTTCCTGTAGTAGGGCAATCAGGACTGGGCACAATATTCCAAGTGTGGTCTCACCAGGAACTTGTAGAGCTGTAGCAAAACCTGACGGCTCTTAAACTCGATCCCCCTGTTAATGAAAGCCAAAACACCGTATGCTTTCTTAACAACCCTATCCACTTGGGTGGCAACTTTGAGGGATCTGTGTACTTGCACACCAAGATCCGTCTGTTCCTCCAAGAATCCTGTCTTTAATCCTATATTCAGCATTCGATTTCGACCTACCAAAATGCATCACTTTGCATTTATTCAGGTTGAACTCCATCTGTCATTTCTCAGCCCAGCTTTGCATCCTGTCCATGTTGCGCTGCAGCCTGCAATAGCCCTCAATACTATCGGTGGCACCTCCAGCCTTTGTGTCAGCTGCAAATTTACTAACCGCCCCCTTCAACCTCCTCATCCAAGTCATTTATAAAAACTACCGAGAGCAGAGGCCCAAGAACAGAGCCCTGCGGGACCCCACTCAACACTGACCTCCAGGCAGAATACTTTCCATCCACAACCACACTCTGCCTTCTGTCAGCCAGCCAATTCTGAATCCAGATAGCCAAATCCCCCTGTGTCCCATACTTCTTGACTTTATAAATGAGCCTACCATGGGGAACCTTATCAAATGCCTTGCTGAAGTCCATATACACCATATCCACTGCTCGACCTTCGTCGACCTGTCTTGTCACTTCCTCAAAGAACTGAATAAGATTTGTGAGGCATGACCTGCCCCTCACAAAGCCATGCTGACTGCCTTTAATCACACTATGCTTTGCCAAATAGTATTAAATCCTATCCCTCAGAATTATTTTCAAAACTTTGCTGACCACAGACGTAAGACTGACTGGTCTGTAATTGCCAGGGATTTCCCTATTGCCCTTTTTGAAAAGAGGAGCAGCATTTGCCTCTTTCCAATCCTCCAGTACCAGGTGTTGGGCACCATGGTTGTTGTGTGGGGTTTGTCAAGGTTCAAACAAGCAATTGTTATAGGGAACTGTCCAGTCGGGGGCATAGATAGGTGATTCTGAGGCCATGAGAAAGACATCAGGATGGGTGTTGCCTCCCTGGTGCCAGGATCAGGGATGCCTCAGAGCGGTTGCAGCAAATTCTCAAAGCGAAACGTAAGCAGCCAGAGGTCATTGTGTACATTGATACCAATGACATAGGTAGACAAAGGGATGAGGTTCTACAGAGTAAATGTAGGAAGTTAGACAAGAGGTTAAAAAGCAGAACGTCAAAGTCAGTAATCTCTGGATTACTTCTGGTGCCACATGCTAGTGAGAGTAGGAACAGGAGGATAGGGCAGATTAATTCCTCAGGTCTGAAGAAGGGTCACCGGCCCCGAAATGTTATCTCTGATTTCTCTTCACAGATGCTGCCAGACCTGCTGAGGTTTTCCAGCAACTTTTGTTTTTCTTTCAGATTTACGGCATCCACAGTTCTTTAGGTTTTTATTTCAGGTAGATTAGTGAATGGCAGTGGAGGGGGCAGGGATTTAGATTTTTGGATCATTGGAACCTCTTCTGGGGCAAAAGTGACCTGTGCAGATGGGTCAGGTTTACCTTAACTGGAGGATCAATATGCTGGCAGGAAGCTTTGCTCATGCAACTCGGTAGGCTTTAAAGCAGTATGGAAGGAGGGGGGATCCTAAGCAGTAATAAGAAAAGAGAGAAGGTTGATGATGTTTAGGAGGTTGAAGGGAGCAAGTTAATTAGATCAGGCTGGCAAGAGCATGGCAGAGAACGAGGGAAAGCTGATGAATTAAACTGCATTTATTTCAATGCAAGAAACCTGACAGGTAATATAGATGAACTCAGGGCATGGATGAGAACATGGGATTGGGAGATCATGGCTATTACAGAAACATGGCTGTGGGAAGGGCAGGACTGGCAGTGTTCAGACATATGTATACATATGAAAGGAAGGATAGAAAGGGAGTCAAGAGTGGAGGGGGTTGTGTTTTTGACGCAGGAAAATATCACTGCTATACTTAGAGAGGATGTGCATGGGGAACAGTCCTGTGAAGCTATATGTGTGGAACTGAGAAATAAAAAAGGGACAATCACCTTGATGTGATTGTATTCTAGGCCTCCCGAGTAGTTAACAGGAAACTGAGGATCAAATATGTAGGGAGATCTCAGATATCAGTAAGAATAATAGGTCTGTAATATTAAAGGATTTAACTTTCCAAATATAGATTGGGATTGCCATAGTATTAAGGACATGGATGGGGAGGAATCTGTTAAATGTGTTCAAGAAAAGTTTCTTCATCAATACGTAGATGTACCCATTACAGAAGGTGATAGGCTTTACTGCCACCAATTACTGGCAAATCTGGATTTGAAAGAGGCTACAGGGCACTTTGTGTAGACGGTTGTTTAGCAAAATCCGCTGCACATGACTTTGTTTTAACGAATCTTAGGGGCCTAGGAAGAGGAGACAAAAATTCGATACAGCTGCTAGATTCTCTCTCTGGCTCTCTTGGTTTAAATACTGGGAAACCTGATACTAAGTTATTGCACCTCAGTATTTTGATTACTTTGTAAACACTGAAAAGCTGAACTGTGACAACTATCCAAGGATTTGGATCCAGCCTAATTGCCATCCAAACTGAAGCCTTGTCTGGAAGATCTTGCATGGGCTAATAGAAATCAAATTCTATCCTTTGATATTCAGATCAGTAACCAATATAATTATTTCTCTTCTGGTCTTTTAAAAATATTATTCTTGCAGAGACCTTGTTGTATTTTGTGTTGTGGGCATGTGCATAGGGATCAAAAGGGATATAGTTCCAAATCCACATTATAGATTAGGTGTAAGCCAGTTTTGTCACTCATTTTTACAAGTGAGCTTTGTTTATAAGAAAAAGATTGAGAGTTTATTAAAGAAGCCCAATGAAACTGTATTTTATTCTGGAGAGCAGGACTAAAGGCAAACAACTAACTATTTTGCTGAATCATTCAAAACATTAATTTTACTGTGTAAAACATATTGCCATGTGCCTTGATTACCAATACATTCTCCCCATAACATCTAAATAACTCCACAGAGGTCCACATTCTATTACCAAGTCAACCTTTATTAACACATGAACAGTCCTTGACTTTAGAACTGCCTCTTCAGAGTCAGCTGTCAGCATGAACATAATGTCTGATACTTATCTTTTTTCTTTTTTTTGCCAGCATTTCTGACTTTCCACTATTTTTCTTATTTTTCCTGTTTTTTTTCTTTAACCCCCCCCACACTACCGCCTAACTGCAGTAGTGCTTATTTTCTCCCCAGCACCCATGTTGTGTGTGTGCAAGTGTGAGACACAGTGAAAGACACAAGGTGCATAAATCTTTATTCAGTTTCCACCACCAGGAAGAAAGGAAACACCTAAGTCGCCTGTGACAAGCAGTGCCCTTCACATCAAAGGACAATGCTGCGAGATCAAACAGTGAAGGGGAGGGCAGGGATTAAATCAAAATAGAATTGGACGGGGAAATAATGCACTCCACTCCCTGCGGTGCCCACCTTTCCTTGAACAGCTCAAGGGTGTTGGTGGACACCGTGTGCTCCTTCTCCAAGGACACCCGGGCTCTAACGTAACCTTGGAAGAGGGGCAGGCAGTCGGCCCTAACGACCCCCTTCACCTGTTTATGACTAGTTTGGCCAGGCCCAGGAGCAGACCCACGTGGAGGTCCTCAGACCTGCCCTCCCCCCTCCATCCCGGGTGCCGAAGATCAGGAGCGTGGGACGACACTTTCCTTTTTTTTCTTTCTTTTAAGAAAAGAAACACCCGAGTGGCCAGTGACAAGCAGTGCCCTTCACATCAAAATCTCCTGTTTATTTTTTTTAAACCCCCACACTACTGCCTAACTGCGGTAGTGCTTATTTTTTTCCACAGCACCCATGTTGTGTGTGTGCAGGTGTGAGACACTGTGAGAGACACAAGGTGTATGAATCTTTATTCAATTTCCACCACCAGGAAGAAAGGAAACACCCGAGTGGCCAGTGACAAGCAGTGCCCTTCACATCAAAGGGCAATGCTGTGTGATTAAGCAGTGAAGGGGAGGGCAGGGATTGAATCAAAATAGAGTTGGAGGGGGAAATAATGCACTTACACTCCCTGCGGCGCCCACCTCTCCCTGAACAGCTCAAGAGTGTTGGTGGATACTGCGTGCTCCTTTTCCAGAGACACCTGGGCTCTAACGTAGCCGCGGAAGAGGGACAGGCAGTTGGCCCTAACGACCCCCTCCACGGCCCGCTGCCTGGACCTGTTTATGGCCAGTTTGGCCAGGCCCAGGAGCAGACCCACGAGGAGGTCTTCAGACCTGCCCTCCCTCCTCCGTACCGGGTGCCCAAAGATCAGGAGCATGGGACGACACTTCTCTTTTTTTTCAAAAATCTATCTTCCTCCTCTAACTATTTCCAGTGATCTAATTTCCATAATTGTCTGAGGTGAAGAATTCCAGACATCCATTACCATCGGACAGAAGAAATTCCTTTGCAGTTTTCAATGAATGTCCCCTTTTATCAGTTCAAGATTTTACTCTAGTGGAAACATCTCAAAATTTACACTGTCAAGCCTCCTCAGATCACCTCTCATTCTTCTAAATTCAAATGAATAAAGGACTAACTTGGTCAGCCATTCTTGATGAGTCAACCGCTTTGTGCCAGGAATCATCCTCTTTAATCTCTATTGAACTGCCTCAAGGCTACAGTATAATTTCTTAAATACGAGAGCCCAAATTGTATATGGTACTCCAAGTGCGGCCTCACCAATGTTCTGTACAGTTGTGACAAGACTTCCATGTTTTTAAACTTCAACTGATTAGCAAATAAAAGGCCTAAATTCCATTTGTCGTCTTAATTATTTGATGCACCTGCATGCTAACATTTTGTGTTTCATACACAAGGACACGCAGATCCCTCTCTGCTGCTTTTTCTTTGAGGAGACTGTCTCCATTAAAACAATAGTTTGCTTTGTTATTCTTCCTTCTAAAGTACATGACCTCACACTTTCCTATATTAAGCTTCATCTGCCAAGTCTTTTCCATCCCACACACTCCGACAACTGTATCCCCTTGCAGATTAACCATATATGAATTAACTCCACAGGGGCCAATATCCCATCACCAAGTCACCCTTTACTTACATGTGTAAAGTCCTTGACATTGATCTAGCTCCCTCAGAACCAGCACTCAGGGTTTCAGGATGTCTGACACTCCTGTTTTTTTTCCCCACATTACCGCGGTAGTACTTATTTTTTCCCCAGCACCCATGTCGTGTGTGTGCAAGTGTGAGACACAAGGTGCATGAATCTTTATTCAGTTTCCATCACCAGGAAGAAAGGAAACATCCGAGTGGCTAGTGACAAGCAGTGCCCTTCACATCAAAGGGCAATGCTGTGTGATCAAACAGTGAAGGGGTGGGCAGGGATTAAATCAAAATAGAGTTGGACGGGGAAATAATGCACTCCACTCCACTCCCTGCAGCGCCCACCTCTCCCTGAACAACTCCAGGGTGTTAGTGGACACCGCGTGCTCCTTCTCCAAGGACACCTGGGCTCTAACGTAACCTCAGAAGAGGGGCAGGCAGTCGGACCTAACAACCCCCTCCACGGCCCGCTGCCTGGACCTGTTTATGGCAAGTTTGGCCAGGCCCAGGAGCAGACCCACGAGGAGGTCTTCAGACCTGCCATCCCTCCTCTGTACTGGGTGCCCGAAGATCAGGAGCGTAGGATGACACTTCTCTTTTTTTTTCCTTACCCCCACACTACCGCCTAACTGCGGTAGTGCTTATTTTTTTCCACAGCACCCATGTTGTGTGTGTGCAGGTGTGAGACACAGTGAGAGACACAAGGTGTATGAATCTTTATTCAATTTCCACCACCAGGAAGAAAGGAAACACCCGAGTGGCCAGTGACAAGCAGTGCCCTTCACATCAAAGGGGAGGGCAGGGATTAAATCAAAATAAAGTTGGAGGGGGAAATAATGCACTCCACTCCCTGAACAACTCCAGGGTGTTGGTGGACACTGCATGTTCCTTCTCCAAGGACACCGGGGCTCTAACGTAACCGCGGAAGAGGGGCAGGCAGTCGGCCCTAACGACCCCCTCCACGGTACCGCTGCCTGGACCTGTTTATGGCCAGTTTGGCCAGGCCAAGGAGCAGACCCACGAGGAGGTCTTCAGACCTGCCCTCCCTCCTCCGTACCAGGTGCCCAAAGATCAGGAGCGTAGGACGACACTTCTGTTTGTGTCAGCCAGGGCTCCCTGATTGGACCAGGTTAACAGCTCCATTCAAGGAAATCATGTTCCGTGAGGCACATACTTCGTACCCATTTGAGGCTATTTCCATGATTCTTACACCAAACTTCATCCCCTCTATCAAACAGTTTCTCTCACTTGGCAGAGTCTGAATCCAGGATCAGCGTTCCTGATGCCATTTCAAGCCACCCACTCTTCCTGCCAGGAAGATTACAGTTAATCTGGTGGGAGTCTTTTATCCATTAGCAACTCTGCTGCTGCTGCTGCTATCCCTATAGTTGCATGTGGAGTAGTCCTTTAACCAAATAAGAACAGTGACAGCTTGGTACCTAGCAAGGCTGTAGGCTGTTTTTTTCATTTTCAAGCCCATTGATTTCTGCCTCTATTTCTGTCCTTAAGGCAAATGGCACTGTGTTTGCCTTGAAGAATCATAGAATTGCTTCATAGTCAATATGTGAGATGATCTTAGCTCCTGTAATAGTCCTTCGAGCTTCTTGGAAGACTTCACACGGGAAGCCATTTTCTAATTGAAAAATGTTGAACCAATCCTGGTAGATCTCTCACAACCAATTTCATCCCATCCAGCTTGGGCCAGAGCCTTTTACTACAGTCATTGGTAACTGACCAGCTGCTTTTCATAAGAGACTGGAATTGAAGTTGTACCCTTCATCTGAAAAGGTTCCCTGGTATAGGTTCTCGGTCTAGCCTTGCACAAACTTTAAGGGCGGGAGTCCAGAATGAATTTTGTTAAAAACTGGTTCTGTGATCAGTGATACGGCCATGCTGGTAGCAACCTCTATTAGAAACAGATGACCATTTAATCAGATGTTTATTTTGATTGGTTATGTTTTTGATGTAGCTAAGCAATTTAACTGTTCCAAACCAGATGTAAGTTGACTTCTGACTGGGTCTGGCAGCATCCGTAGCGAGAAACCAGGGCCACTGTAGACTCTGCAAATGCCTGCGTACAAATGGTATTACCCAAACTCAGTCAAACTGGCAAGGGTGTTCACTTCCATAGGAATACCCTGCAACTCATATGCTTCATTTGCTGCAATTTTGAAGGATAAAGCCAGTTGGGTCCTCTGCTGGTAAATATTTCTTCTTTTGACTGGATTGTTAAATCTGAGATTCTTGCTGAATTCTTGGAGAATCCAAAATGCAACTTTTTTGATAAATTGTTCATTTGATTTGGACTGATGCCGCTGACTACGCTTTTGTGCTCCTGTCAAAAGTGTTTGGTTCTTTAGGTTTGCATCCTCCAACTCCACACTTAAATTTCTGATGTATCCTTTTATTTTTATTCTTTGACTGTACACTGGTATTGTGCATGATCAACTGCCGCTCATCCTAGTTACCCTTGGGTTGGTTGGTTAGGTAGGTGTCATTCAAGTGGACTGCTTTGCTTGAGTGGTCTTGAGCTTCTTGACTTCATTTAAAAAATAGAATCCTGACAGTGTGGGGACAGGCCCTTTGGCCCAACAAGCCCACACTGACCCTCAGAAGAGTAACCCACCCAGACCCATTCCCCTATATTTACCCCTGACTAATGCACCTAACCTACACATTCCTGAACACTCTGGGCATTTTAGCATGGCCAATTCACTTAACCTGTACATCTTTGGATTGTGAGAGGAAATCCACACAGACACAGGGAGAATGTGCAAACTCCACACCGACAGTCGCCTGAGGGTGGAATCGAACCCAGGTCTCTGGCGTTGTGAGGCAGCAGTGCTAGCCACTGTGCCACCCTTGTTGGAGTTACAATAATCCAGCCAACACAGTCCTGAATTGTACTTTGGAGATGGTGGACAGGCTTTGGAAAATCAGGATATGAATTACTCAGGATATGACTTGCTCTTGTAGCTCGTCCAATACAGTTTGTAATCAATGGTCAAACTAAGGCTGTAATAAAGTCAGGAGCTGAATGGCTCTGGTGAAACCCAAACTGAATGTCTTTAATCAGCAAGTGCTGATGGATCTGTTTTGAATCAATCTCATTGAGCAGTATAGTTGTGCAATGCCAAACAGTGGAGGGTATACTGGCATGAAGACAAGGTCAATATCTTCACAGGGTCAGTGACTTAGTGATAATGTCACTGAACTAGTAGAGTCGGAGGCTAAATATTTGGAAGACTTGTTTTTTTACCCCAGGGCAACTAGTGGAATTTTAAATTTAATTAATTAATAGAAGTCAAGCCGTCCATAAATCTGGAATTAAAGGTTAGTCCCAGTAACAATCGTAGTTTGTCATAAAAAAAACTTATCTGACTCCTTTAGGGAAAGAAATTTCCTGACCTGGCTTACATGTGACTACAGATCCATAGCAGCGTGGTTAACTTTTAACTGTTCTCTGAAACGGCCTGGAAATCCACCCAGTTGGTCCAAATCACTGCAAAACAAGTAAAATTGGACAGACTACCCCCACCTGTTCCAGATACCAAAATGACAGATGGCACCCAGACCTGTCAACCCTGTGAAGTATTCCTTTCTAATGTATGGGGGCCAGTGCCAAAACTGGGACAGCTGTCCCACAGATTATTTAAACAACAGCTCAACATAATGACTCTCTTACGGAATCATCGCTTTGTGATTCATATGAGATGTCATTTGTAACTTTGGAAATACTCTTAAAATATTATAATGGGATGGAGGTTCACACCAAGTGTTGCAGGGAAGATGAGCAGGGATTTGGAAGGCAACAACTAATGATTAGCTTTAAATGATTACTGAATGGAACACAGAAACAGAGTTAGAGACATGCTAAATTTAGAACAGATATCTTCTTCCCTTTCTCTCCACCCAGATTTTTATTGATGGAAAGAATTGTTTGTATCTATCATGCTGGATGTTGTTTTTCTGGCTTTTTATTCCAATACATTTCAAAAATATATAGCAGATATTTCAGTCATAACTCTGTCTTTCCATGTGATAACTCATCTGTGAGCACGCAATTGCAGCACAGGATACCAATCATCGCTTAAACAAAAAGAATGAAGTTTTTAGTTTCTGATCTTTAAATTCTGGTTAGGACCTGTAGGTTATGATTTGGAAAACATACATTCTCTGGTGTAAATGAGGAGAAAGCGAGGATGAGAAATGGCCTGTAGATGGTAAAAAATTCTGGCATGTGAAAATGCTATTGGTTTTCACTCCAGGGTTTCATTGCAAAATTGTTGTGGTACCTCCAGCCTGCTAGCCGATATCCTGACAACTTGGCCAATAACGACTGGAGGCATCAGTTTGGGATTGGCACCTGACAACTTGGCTAGAACAGCGACTCCAGGCTTTCATTTGGGTGGATGGTGGGACATATGGGCTTTAATTTGCTGGGAGTGGAGGCTAATGTTGAAGTGAATGGGATGGGCTAGCAGTGTCTGGAGGCTGGGAGGGAGGTGTTGGAGTTAGTGGGCAGGCTATAAACGGGATGTGGGAGATAGGCAGGAGATTAGGATTGTTACAAAGCAGGAGACAATGATTAGGGGAGGGAGCCTGCATCGGAGGGTAGCGTTTTGGCTGGTGAAAGGGAGGCCCATACTTGTGAAGCACATAAATGATAGGCACAGTAACACAGCACCTGACCCAGGTTTAATTTCATGCTTGGGTGACCGTCACTGTAGAATTAGCATGTTCTCCCCATGTCTGCATGGGCTTCTGCCAAGTGCTCAGATTTCTGTCCACAGTCCAAAGATGTGCAGGTTAGGTGGATTCGCCATATTAATTTGCCCTGCAGTGTCTAGGGGATATGAAGCTAGGTGAATTATCCATGATACCTATGGAGGTATGGGGATAGGGTGAGGGATGGATCTGGGTGGGATACTTTTTGGAGGGCGTATGCAGACTTGATGGGCTGAATTGTCTCCATCTACACTGTCCGGATTCTACGATTCAACGAGAAAGGTGCTACCTTCCACTTCTTGCCCAACATTTTTCCATGAAACTTATGTATGAACTTAACTGCTGGACCTCTCCAGGTGCAGGCTATAGATTTTGTTAAACTGAAACTGACCCCTTATTTTGACCTCAGGCAGGTCTTGGGTTCTGGTGTCATTAACACATCTAATCTGCACATTCATGACAGAACTGTCTTTCCTTTCTACCAGTGCGTATCTCTACTGTGCATCCCCAAAGAATCAGAGAATCAAGTCATAGAATCCCTACGGCGCAGAAAGTGGCCATTCAGCTCATCAAGTCTGCACCAACCCTCTGAAGAGCAGACCCAACCAAACCCCATAACTCCGCATGGGGTTTTTACCATGGTTAACAAACCTAACCTGCACATCCCTGGACACTATGGGACAACTTTTAGCATAGCTGACCCACCTAACCTGCGTGTTTTTGGACAATGGGAGAAAACTAGACCACTTGGCAGAAACTCACACAGACACATGGAAAACATGCAAACTCCACACAATAGCCTAAGGCTGGAATCAATCCCTGGTCCCTGGCACTGTGAAGCAGCAGTGCTAGCCACATGTGCCAACGTGCAACTCTGAAGAAACTCTGCCTCGGTTCTCTGAGATGGGGTAGTTAAAATCAAGCCACAGAGATTATATAGATAAACCCTTAACCCTTGATCCTTTGTGTGCAGGACTCTTATTCATGGCGATAAGGTCGGAGGTTTCTCCATCTTCTGGGCAGATGAAGGCCTGGATACTGGCCCAATTCTTCTGCAGAGGCAATGTGATATTGACCCGAATGACACTGTTGACTCACTGTACAACCGTTTCCTGTACCCTGAAGGAATTTCTGCAATGGTAAGGGCATGTTCAAAATTCATTCTCCAGATCTAAGCATCGCTGCCTAGACCAAAATATATTTTGCAATCCTAACTGCCCTGATCTGCTGCCTTAAACTTCTGCAGTCGCGTGTTTTAGATACATACACAGTGCTGTTAGGGAGGGAGCTCAAAGATATTGACCCCGTGACATAAGCGAACCATGATAAAGTTTCAAATCAGGATGTTATGTAACTTACAAGCAAACTTGCAGTTGGTGAAGTTATCATCTGTCTACTGCCCTTGACCCTCTGGGTGATCAATAATATGGGTTTTGAAGTTGCTTTTCTTGGAAGCTTGGTGTGTTGCTGCAGTACACTTTGGCACTCACAGCTGCAAGGTGGGCCTGTGTCTGTGTACTGGCTCTTGGTACAGAGCTGGCTATGCAATGCACATTGACTTGTTCTCCAATACATGCAACATCTTTGGCATTATGATAAGTCCAGTGGAATATGAAGTAATGTACCAGCCTGCTCCAGGAAAATCCTGTCTTGAGCCCAAGGTTTTAGTATGCAACCAGAACCTGATGCAGCCGTCAGATGTTTGGGAACAATGCTGAATAGGCCTGCCTACCAAGCTGACACTGAGTAAACATAAAACCCAAGATTCAGCTCTTCAAGCTGTTCTGCTGTTCAGTGATCATCTTGACTGCTCAGCTTCGTTCACACCATTTCCCTGCAATATCCCTGTATCTTGATATTTTAATTAGTCACAATCTCATGATCTTAGTCTTATATGTACTCAATGTGCGGGGCCCTATAGCTGTGAAGTAGAGACTTTCAAAGATTCACCACTTTCTGAATGAAGAAACAGTTTCCCATCTCAGTCCTAAAGAGCCTGCTCCTTATTCTAAGAGTGTGCCTCCTGGTTTTAGATTACTTTACAGTGTGGAAACATGCCCTTTGGCCCAACAAGTCCACACCGACCCACCGAAGCGCAAACCACCCATACCCCTACATTTACCCCTTACCTAACACTAGGGACAATTTAGCATGGCCAATTCACCTGACATCTTTGGACTGTGGGAGGAAACTGGAGCACCCGGAGGAAACCCACGCAGACGCAGGGAGAATGTGCAAACTCCACACAGACAGTCGCCTGAGGCGGGAATTGAACCCGGGTCTCTGGCGCTGTGAGGCAGCAGTGCTAACCACTGTGCCACCGTGCCGCCCCGGTTCTAGACACTGATTCAGGGAAAGGCTCTATATAGTTACAGTAAGATGGTCCTGTAGCAATAAAGAGCTGAAAATGTGTCGCTTTTCCAGCAACACATTTTCAGCTCTGATCTCCAGCATCTGCAGTCCTCACTTTCTCCTGTAGCAATAAAGGCCAGCATACCATTTGGCTTTTCAAATGCTTACCCAAGTGTTAACTTTAAGTAACTAACATTGTTATTGAATGCCATAACCTTTATTGATTGACAAAATGAGCTTAAGGTCTCGAGTGGCCTGTTGTTGCTCCTAATTCATATGTTTGTACAAACAATGATGCTCAAGTCCCTTTGAAATTCAACACTTCCCAGCCAATCACTATTGAATACTCTGGATTTCTGATTTTCTTATGAAAGTGGGTAATGTTACATTACACTACTATATATTTCACCTGTCTAATTTGTTGGAGCGTTTGAATGCTTAACACTGCAGAAGGGGTGCCAGTCAGCCAAGCTGGTTTATCTTGCATAGTATCGAGCTCCAAGAGTTGTTGGAGCTGTACCCACAAATGCAAGTGAGGAGGATTTTATCAATCCTGGTGGTGAACAGGCTTTAGGAAGTCAATAAGTGCTCAACTCTTTGCAGAATTTTCTGTTTTTCTTTAGAGCTAAAATTCTTTTGTTCTGGCAATGCCCATGTAAATGTCTTTTGCACTTTCTCTCGTACAATCACCTCCATCCTTATGCAATAACCAAAACTCTAACAAGTGTACATACAATTCCATTAGAATCCACCTACAAAGGGAAATATGTGTCTTTTTGATCACTGGAATCTGTGATCTTGCACTCTAATATCTTTTTCTATCATGACGCTTCTCAGTATCCAACCATTTATAATGTATTCTCTTGCCTTGTTTGTCCAGCCTGTTACCTTTCACTCCTTGGAGTTGAATTTCACTTTCTCATGTTTCTGCTCATCTAAACAGTCCATTGACACCTTCCTGCAGTAAATGGCTTATTTCCAATTTTCATATCCTTCATAAAGATGCCCTATCACTTCTCACTCATGTCCTCTACATTAAATCTAAATTATTATTATTTAGCAGAAACAGCAAGTGACTCAACATTCAACCCTGCAGAGTTCTACCAGAAACAATCTTATTGTCACAAAATCACCCATCACCCATTATCCCTTGCTCTTGCCACTGATCCAAATTTCATTCCACTTGATGCATTTCTGTGGATTCTACAAGTCTTTTATGGCCAGCCTGCCATATGGGATCTTGTCAATAAACCTTGCCAAAATCCATTTAGATTACGTTAAGCATTCTCATCAGTTCTCCTTGTTACCTGCCCAAAACAAATTAAATTAATGAGATAAAACCTTCTCTTAACAACCTCTCTTTGGTTAATCTCTGTTTTACTTAATGACAAGTTTACAGAAATTTTCCCTTCACCAAGGTTAGTTATCCCTTTCTTCCTTTTTAAACAATGCTACTGTCCTTGAGTACCAGAGAGTACTAAGAGAGGATTGAAAAATGTGTTTTATGCATTCATGAAACTACTTTGGATTTTACTTGATTTTGGTTGCTACTAAATATTCTCTTTGATTTCCTAATTTTCTTTTTTTTATAACTTCCTTAACCCTTTGCAATGTTGAAAACACAGTATCTGGTGAGATTCCTTTTATTGCCTTATCCAACCCCAGATCCTTTTTGACATCCAGAGGGTTTAGATTTAGGAGTTACACACCCCCAAAGAAAATGAGTGTATTTTATCTGAGCCACAACAGCTTCCTGTGTGAGGAATTGCATGTAGTGTACTTGAAACTCCTTGGGTGCTGAAATGAAACAGATTTTGCTGTAAAGTCACTGCTAACTTAATGATATGCATTATTGAGTTCAAATATGAATTCACTCCTGAGTGGAAGCTTTAGTGTAAGAATCTTTTGTCCATCACTTTAACCATAATTGCAGTGTAATATAACCCTGGAAGCTGGTAATGTTGCACTGGAAGAATCGGTTTTTCACATGCTTGCTGCAAACCTTTTTTAGGAACTTTGAATCTAGCCTGAATACATATGTTTGTTTCAGGTGGAAGCTGTGCAGCTAATTGCTGAAGGGAAGGCACCTCGAATAAATCAACCTGAAGAAGGAGCATCTTATGAAGGAATTCAGAGGAAAGAAAATGCAATGGTAGTGTTTTAGTCTATTTTTTGCTGTTATTTTGCAGTATTTTTTTCTCCATGATAGCGGGTGCATTTTGAAACTAAATCATAGTCTGGCCATGCTTCTAGATCCACACAGTAATTGACTCTAAACTACATCTCAATTATATCAAAGCACGATTCCTTCTGAAGGCAGGATCACCATGCAATCTGCAGTGATTTAAGGAGAAGGTTCACCTCCTCAAGAAAGCTAGGGAGTGGTTGAAACAAATACGTGTAAGGAGAACATTGATTCATTCATTAGGTTGAAGGGAACTGAAGAGTATGGAAGCAGGTTGGGAAAAAGCAGACTTGGAGCATAGTCACTCTGGCTCCCTTCCTCTACCACAAATCATCTTGTCGAATTCCTCTCTGCTGTCCCTCCACCCTCACTTCCAAGAATCACAGAATCCCTACAGTTTGGAAACAGGCCATTTGACCCAACAAGTCCACACTGACCCTCCATAGAGTAACCCACTTAGACCCATTTCCCTACCCTAGTACTCTACATTTCCCCTGACTAATGCACCTAACCAAACACCCCTGAACACTTTGGATAATTTAGCATGGCCAATTCACCTGACCTGCACGTCTTTGTACTGTGGGACGAAACCGGAGCACCTGGAGGAAACCCACACAGACATGGAGAGAATGTGCAAATTCCACACAGACAGTCACCCAAAGCTGGAATCAAACTCAGGTCCCTGAGACTGTGAGGCAGCAGTACTAACCACTGAGCCACTGTGCCGCATGAAGCGCTTGTGGTGTCACGAAGATTGAGGTAATTAGATCAGCTGCTCTGTCATGTCCTTCCCTTCCATGAGCACGGGTGTTCAAACTATCTTTGTCTAGTTTCTCTCCTATTTCAACCTCATGTCTTCCTCGAGCTTATCTTGTCCATGGGACCTACCCATTAGTGTCCTTCCCTTTGAACCCATTCTCACTAATCTACTGATCACCTACCATCCATCCTCCTCCCTGACTCACTATTGACCCATATTGTAAGTGATATTTTCAGTTCAGGTAGTGAAAGAGCTAGAAGTTCAGAAACTTGATTGGTTTAAAATTGAGAAGGACCCTTTAGATATGCTGATTGTATTTAAGATGTTGATGCACTTTACATAGTGATGAAACGTAAAAATGATAATTCAGAACATAATGAATGTTCAGTTAATTAAAGAGATCCAGTGGGAATTTAAGGGTAAATTAGAATAGATTCCCTACAGTGTGGAAACAGGCCTTTTGACCCAACGAGTCCACACCGTCCCTCCAAAGAGTAACCCACCCAGACCCATTTCCCTCGGAACGACGCACCTAACACTATGGGCAATTTAGCATGACTAATTCACCTGCCTTGCATCTCTTTGGACTGTGGGAGGAAAGCAGAGTACCCAGAGGAAACCCACGCAGACACTGGGAGAATGTGCAAACTCCACACAGAGCAGTTGCCCGAGGCTGGAATCAAACCTGGGACCCTGGTGCTGTGAGGCAGAAGTGCTAACCACTGGGCCATCATGCTGCTCTGTATACTTAACTGGTTGATGAGGTAACACTGTGTGTTGATGAGGCTGTTAATATGGTGTACGTGGACTTTGACAGAGGCAGAAGGCATTTGATGGAGTGCAGCACAACAGACGTGAATAAACTTAGACCTCATATAATAAAAGGGACAACATGAGCACAAAAATGGCTGAACAACAGAAGTAGAGAGTTGTGATTGATTGATTGTTTTTTCGGACTGGAGGAAGGTTTATGATAGAGTTCCCCATGGGTTGGTGTTATGATCTTTGCTCTTCCTGATATGTATTAATGACCTAGATCTTGGTGCACATGACACAATTTCAAAAGGTGGAGACTTCACAAAACTTGGAAGCATTGTCAGATGTGAGGACGATAATGTAAACTTTGAAAGGACATAAATTGGTGGGAATGAATAGACAAGTAGCAGATTAAGTTTAATGCAAAAAAGTGTGAAGCAATTCATTTTGATAGGAATAATATGTCGAGATAATACATTATAAAGGGTTCAATTTTTAAAAGGGTGCAGGAGTAGATGGATCTGGGGTATATAAGTACAAATCATTGAAGTTCTCAGCACAGATTGAGTGTGTGATTAATAAGCATTCAACATCCTGGGCTTTATTATTATGTATAATGTGCATAAAAGCAAGGAAGCTATGTAAAACATAAACATTGATTTGGCATCAACTGGATGCATCCATTACGTTTTGAAAAATGTGGAGAGGTTGTCAGAAAGATTCACAAAAATGATTCCGTAGATGATGACTTTCAATTATGTAGGTAGATTGGCAAAGTCTTCATGGAGAAGAGAAGGCTGAGTGGAGATTTGGTATTCAAAATTATGAGGGGTCCAGACAAAGTAGATAAGGAGAAACTGTTCCCATTATTGTTGGATCACGAACCAGAGGGCATTGATTTAAAGAGAAGGAAGCATTGACATTATGAAGAAATATTGTATTATAATAAATGACTGAATGTGCTGCCAAGGAGCATAGTGGAGGCAATTTCAATCCTGACGTTCAAAAAGGAACTTGGATCACTGTTTGAAATTGAAGCAGGGCTGCTGGGAAAAGACAGGGGATTGGTACCAGTAAGTTGCTGTTGCAGGTAGCCAGTGAGAACGGAGCAAATTCCCTCCTGTAATGCCAGCGAAAAGTATATTGTACGTTTTCACAAATACTCTGTTGAAGTCCAGCTCTATCTCACCACATTTTATTTAGTCTCCTTCACTGTTGATAAATTATCTGATTACTTATTTGATATCTAGTACTGGATGAGTAGAAGTTTTCTCAAATAACCTAATGGTAAGACTGATTTTTTTTTTGTCCGTGCTCCGAAATCCATTCCCTAACTATGAGCTCCACTGGGATACTTGCCTTTAAGAACTGGGAGATTATGGTGAAACTGTATAAAATGTTGATTAGGCTACAGCAAGAGTATTGTGTGCATTTCTGGAATCCACATCTGGGATGTGATAGCATTGGAGAGGGTGCAGAGGAGGTTTACCAGGATGTTGCCTGGGCTGAGAGTAATGAAGAGAGATTGGACAGACTATTTTCATTTTGTTAGAGCAGAGGAGATTGCGAGGGCACATGATTGAATTGTATAAAATGATGAGGGGGATAGGATAGATAGAAAGGAACTTTTCTCCTTGGTGGAGGGATCAATGACTGGGGGCATAGCTTTAAGGAAAGAGGCAGAAAGTTTTTTAATTTATTCATAAGATTGCTGGCTAGATCAGCATTTACTGCTCATACAGCAGTTAGGAGTCAACTATGTTGCTGCTGCTTTGGAGTCACATGAAGACCCGACCAGGGATGGATGGAGGTTTCCATGCTGAAAGAGCACTGATGAGCTTGATGGGTTTTTCTGACAATTATTTTGTGGTAATTATTAGACTGTTAATGCCATTTTTATTCAATTCCCTTTCTACCATCTGCCAGGGTTTGAACCCAGGTCCCAAGAACATTATCTGGCTTTCTGGATTAACAGTCCAGTGATAATACCACTGGGCCATCACCCCCTCTAGAGGAGATGTGAGAAAAAACACTTTCACCTGGAGGTTGGTGGGAATCTGGAACTCACCACCTGTAAGAATGTTGGAAGCCGAAACCCTGATAACATTTAAGAAGTAGTTAGATGTGTACTTGCCATGACAAGACATGCAAGGCGCAATGGCATGTGCTGGAAAATGGATTAGGATCTATTCCTAATTAAGAGCTTATGCTTGAAACATCAACTCTTCTGCTCTTTGGATGCTGCCTGACTGGCTGGGCTTTTCCAGCACCACACTTTTTGACTCTGATCTCCAACATCTGCAATCCTCACTTTCTCCTAATGGATTAGGATAGTTAGGTGGTGTCTTTGACTGACACAGACTTAAAAGGCTGAAGGGCCGTTTTCTGTGCTGTAGATGTTTGTGCCTGTATGTGTCATGGGATGTAATATTACATTAAAAGTGCAAGTTGTTGGATGAATCTTAAGGGATTTACGTACTGTTAGATTAGTTGTGTTAAATTAATTTGCAGCATGTATGAACAATGTAAACATTTGATGAAACTGACATTCTACGACCTCACTTGTTCACTCTGTTGAAATGAAAGCTGTGTATTTGTAATAATTGCTATAAATTACTTTAATATTCCTTAAAGAACACCTGACTCATTCACTGCCTAAACTAGATATAAATAATTTTGAACATAACAAGTAAAGGTGACGTTGTTATGGACACAGCTGTGTGCATAAGTTACCTGGACACAATTTTCCCAAATAGTGTCCTTGACTGAGAACCTTTTCACTTTGTCTTTTAATTCTTAATGATCTGTTGTATTGCGATGTATTAAGCAGTACAGGTTCAGTTCTTAGTGCAGATGAGAGCTTCTGATAAGACATTCAAGCTGAATGTTATATGTTTTGGCAAGGAAAGATATATATTGTGGAAACTTGACTACATAATCCAGGCCAACACTACCTGTGTGGTAGTGTCAGTGTGATACTGTGTTGGAGATGTCACCTTTTAGGTGGGATACTTGATCGAGGTTCCAGCTGCTCTCTCAAGAAAATGTAAAATGGTTTACATTCAAAGAGCAGAGAGTTCTCCCGAGTATGTTGTCCACTATTTATCCTTCAAATGGTGTCATTAAAAACAAATTACCTTGTCATTAACACAATGCTGAAAAGAAATGCTGAAGATCACAGCGGGTCAGGCAGCATCCATGGAGAGAGAGCAAGCTAACATTTCGAGTTTAGATGACTCTTCATCAGAGCAGTCTTCAGCTCTGATGAAGGGTCACCTCGACTCAAAACGTTTGTTGCATTTTTTTTTTAAACATCCTCCCCGTATCAGTTGAGCAGAAAGTATGCATAAGAGGATCCCTCAGCCATTGATGCTGATACCCAAAGTCACCTCTGTCATAACTCTTGTCCCAATGACATTCATGCACCTATGTAGACAACTCATCACTAGGGACTCGCATATTACCTATTCGCCATCGCCACAGGTTTTGAGAAATGCTGACTGATAGAAGCGAGTGCTTGATTTGTTTAATGTGAAGATATTGAAGCACTGACATTGTCCACACGGTCTTGGTGGGTTGATGATCAGATTTAAGTGATGTGTTGAATCACAATGATCAGGATCACTTTGCTGCTGCCGCTCTTGCAGCTAGTGAGATGCATAGTCTTCCTGTGCCAATTTTAATGTTGAGGACTTCTTGAACTGCAGTTTGTCTGGCATCTCTTGCTGACCTTAATACCATCACCAAGAACATCTAGTGGCATTGCACAAGAGATCATCAGAATTCACAGCCCTCTATCATGTCCAGGTGGTGATCCATAGAAGAATTTTTGCAACTTTCTTGTGTGGGAGATCTGAAGCAGATACCTGAAAGAAAAATTCTATGAACATCACTTCAAGTCTTTATGATAGTGCATGCACTATCTTGTATATCAAACAAAGAAATAAAGAAAAGAAATAGCCCAGGAACAGGCCCTTCGGCCCTCCAAGCCTGGGCCGATCGAAATCCACTGTCTAACCCTATCACCCAATTCCTAAGGATCTGTATCCTTGTGCTCCCCACCTACTCATCCATCTGTCCAGAAGCATCTTAAATGAATCTACTGTGCCTGCCTCTACTACCTCTGCTGGCAACACGGTCCAGGGACCTACCACCCTCTGTGTAAAGTACTTTCTACATGTATCCCCCTTAAACATTTCACTCTCACCTTGAATATGTGACCTCTTGTTATTGGAGCCCTCACCCTGGGAAAAAGCTTATCTCTATCTATGCTATCCATACCCTTCATGATTTTGTGGACCTCCTTTTCTTTCTAATGAGGCGGCACAGTGGCTCAGTGGTTAGCACTGCTGCC
>NC_057732.1:85032-99139 GCF_004010195.1 Chiloscyllium plagiosum | reverse complement strand
ACTATCTTGTATATCAAACAAAGAAATAAAGAAAAGATATAGCCCAGGAACAGGCCCTTCGGCCCTCCAAGCCTGGGCCGATCGAAATCCACTGTCTAAACCTATCACCCAATTCCTAAGGATCTGTATCCTTGTGCTCCCCACCTACTCATGCATCTGTCCAGAAGCATCTTAAATGAATCTACTGTGCCTGCCTCTACTACCTCTGCTGGCAACGCGGTCCAGGGACCTACCACCCTCTGTGTAAAGTACTTTCTACATGTATCCCCCTTAAACATTTCAACTCTCACCTTGAATATGTGACCTCTTGTTATTGGAGCCCTCACCCTGGGAAAAAGCTTATCTCTATCTATGCTATCCATACCCTTCATGATTTTGTGGACCTCAAACAGGTCCCCCCTCAATCTCCTTTTTTTTCTAATGAGGCGGCACAGTGGCTCAGTGGTTAGCACTGCTGCCTCACAGCACCAGGGTCCCAAGTTCCATTCCAGCCTCAGTCAACTGTCTGTGTGGAGTTTGCACATTCTCCCTGTATTTGTGTGGGTTTCCTCTGGGTGCTCTGGTTTCTTCCCAGAGTCCAAAGATGTGTAGGTCAGGTGAATTGGCCATGCTAAATTGCCCATAGTGTTAGATGCAGTAGTCAGAGGGAAATGGGTCTGGGTGGGTTACTCTTTGGAGGGTCGGTGTGGACTGGTTGGGCCGAAGGGGCTGTTTCCACATTGTAAGGAATCTAATCTAAAAAAAATCCTAACCTACTCAACCTCTCTTCATAGCTAGCACCTTCCATACCAGGCAACATCCACATAAACCTTCTCTGCACCCTCTCTAAAGCATCCACATCCTTTTGGTAATGTGGCAACCAGAACTGCACACAGTATTCTAAATGCAGCTGAACCAAAGTCTTGTATAATTTTAACATGACCTGCCAGCTCTTATACTCTATGCCCCATCTGATGAAGGCAAGCATAACATATGCCTTCTTGGCCACTCTATCCACCCGTGCGGGGACCTGAACTCTCAGATCTCTCTGCTCAACAACTTTTCCCAAGGCTCTCCGTTTACAGTATAGTTCACTCTAGATTTAGACTTCCCAAAATGCATCACCTCACATTTGCCTGGATTGAACTTCATCTGCCACTTCTCTGCCCAACTCTCCAGTCTATCTATATTTTCCTGTATTCTTTGACAGTCCCCTTTACTTTCTGCTACTCCACCAATCTTCGTGTCATCAGCAAACTTACTGATCAGACCAACAATGCCCTTTTCCAGATCATTTATGTATATCACAAGCAACAGTGGCCCCAGCACTGATCCCTGTAGAATACCACTGGTTACCTTTCTCCATTTCGAAAAACTCTCTTCAACTATTACTCGCTGTCTTCTGTTGCTCAACCAATTCTTTATCCACCTAGCTAGAACACCCTGCACACCATGTGACTTCACTTTCTCCATTAGTTTACCATGGGGAACCTTATCAAACGCCTTACTAAAGTCCATGTATATGACATCAACAGCCCTTCCTTCATCTATCAACTTGGTCACTTCCTCGAAGAACTCTATTAAGTTGGTAAAGCATGGTCTCCCCTGCATAAATCCATGTTGCCTATTATTGATAAGCCCATTCTTCTCCAAATATATATAGATTTTATCCCTCAGTACCTTCTCCAACAACTTTCCCCACTGACGTCAGGCTCACTGGTCTGTAGTTACACGGAATACCCCTACTACCCTTCTTGTATGAGTGGTCAACATTAGCAACCCTGCAGTCCTTTGGCACCTCACTTGTGTTTAAGGATGCTACAAAGATATCTGTCAGGGCCCCAGCTATTTCCTCTCTGGCCTCCCTCTGACCTGGGATAGATCCCATCTGGTCCTGGGGATTTGTCCACCTTAGCCTACCCAACACATCTTCCCTCCTTATGTCAATGTGATCCAGAGTAAACAAACATCTATCTCTAATCTCAACAGTTATCGTGTCCCTGTCCTCAGTGAACACTGATGCAAAGTAATCATTCAGAATCTCACCCATTTTCTCAGGTTCGACACACAACCTTCCTTCCTTATCCTTTAGTGGACCAACCTTTTTTCTAGTTACCCTCTTGCTTCTTTTACGTGAATTAAAAGGCCTTGGGATTTTCCTTAATTCTGCTCATTAGTATTATTTCATGACCCCTTTTATCCCGCTTGATTCCTTGTTTAAGATTGGTCCTACTCTCCCGATATTCCTCCAAAGCCTGTGAACTAATGTGGCAGGGGGCTGGGAACCAGAAGAGAAGACTAGTAGACAATGAGATGGAAACTAGAAACTGTAAGGATCATGGAGTTAGCATTACCAAGGGAAGAATAGGCAGAGAGCAGATGGCGCCTTAGCTTCCTTCTTTGCTGCCTGCATCTTATGTACGCTTTTGTTTTCCTCTTGGCTAGTCGGACACTTCCTCCTGTCATCCACGGTTCATGAATCTTGCCTTTCCTATCCCTTATTTTCAAAGGGACGTGCCTATCTTGCACTATCTTCAACCTATCTTTGAAAGTCTCCCACATATCAAATGTGAACTTCCCTTCAAGTAGCTGCTCCCAATCCACATTTCACAGCTCCTGCCGAATTTGATATAATTGGCCTTGGCCCAGTTTAGTATTCTTCCCTTAGGACCACTCTCATCTTCGTCTACGAGTATTCTAAAGCTTACAGAATTGCGGCCGCTATGCCCAAAGAAATCCACCGCAACTTCTACCACCTGGCCTGATTCATTCCTCAACACCAGGTCCAATATGGCCCCTTCCCTCATCGGACTATTGACATACTGCTCTAGAAAACTTTCCTGGATGCTCCTTACAAATTCTGCTCCATCTAGACCTCTGACACTAAGTGTATCCCAGTCAATGTTGGGAAAATTAATATCTCCCATCCCCAGCATTCTGTTGCCTCTACATCTTTTCATAATCTGTTTACCTGTTTGTTCTTCTACCTCACACTCACTGTTGGGAGGCCTGTAGTACAGCTCCAACAATGTAACTGCACCCTTCTTATTTCTCAGCTCTACCCATAATGCCTCACTGCTCAAGCCCTGTATAGTATTCTCCTTTAGCACAGCCGTGATATCATCCCTGACCACAATGCAACTCCTCCCCGCTCCCCTTACTTCCCTCCCTGTCCTGTCTGAAGCATCTATATCCTGGAACATTTAGTTGCCAATCATCCCCTTCCTTCAACCAAGTCTCTGTGTTCACAATAACGTCATACTCCCAGGTACCAATTCAAGCCAGAAGGTCATCTGCCTTACCCACTATATGCACTTCAGGCTGCGAGTTCTTTTGTGTCCACCTGCTCTCTGCCTACTCTTCCCTTGGTAATGCTAACTCCATGATCCTTACAGTTTCGAGTTTCCATCTCATTGTCTACTAGTCTTCTCTTCTGGTTCCCAGCCCCCTGCCTCTTTAGTTTAAAAACTCACCCAAGGACATTAGTTCCAGTTTGGTTCAGGTATGGACTATCCAATTTGTAATAGTCCCACCTTCCCCAGAATTGGTCCCAATCATCCACAAATCTGAACGCCTCCCTCCTACACCATCCCTTAAGCAATATGTTCATCCTGTCTATTCTTTCATTTCTACCCTGCCTAGCACATGGCACTGGTAGAAATCCTTTGAGGTCCTCCTCTTTAACTTCTCTCCTAGCTTCCTGAATTCTGCTTTCAGGACCTCATCTTGGTTTTTACTTATATCATTGGTGCCTATATGCACCACAACAACTGGCTCTTCACCCTCCCCTTTCATAATGCTCTGCAGCCGATCGGCGACACCCCTGATCCGAGCACCTGGGACGCAACATACCATCCGGGAGTTTTGCTTTCGGCCACAGGACCACCTATCTACCCCCCTTACAGTAGAATCCCCTATGACTATGGCCCTACGAGTCTTTTCCCTGCCTTTCTGAACAGCAGTGCCCGCCATGGTGCCATGATCCTGACAAATACTGCCCTCCCCTAGTGAGCCATCTTCCCCAACAGTACCAAAATGGTATATCTGTTTTGGAGGGAGATGACCGCAGGGGACACTTGCACTGCCTTCCCACCCCTTCTCTGCCTTGTGGTCACCCATTCACTGTCTCCCTCAGCAATTCTAATCTACGGTGTGACTAATTTACTAAACATGCTATCCATGACCACCTCAGCATCGCGGATGCTCCACAGTGAGTCTATCCGCAGCTCCAGAGCCGTCGTGCGGTCAAACAAGAGCTGCAGCTGGACACACTTCTTGTAAGTATAAGAGTCAGGAATGTCAGCCACGTTCCTAAGCTCCCACATTAAGCAAGAGGCACATCGATGGGTCTGAGGTCCCCTGCCATTGTAAGCCTTAGCTTTATATCAACTAACTAAAACCAAACACCACTTAATATATGAAAGAAGAGAAAAAAAAAAACTTACCTTACAGAGTCCCTTTCTTCTGGCTAGAGGAGGGGGTGCGAGAGAGGGATACTACACGTGTAGTATCGGGTTTAGCCGCTGCCCAAATTTATACTAAGTCCTTACCTTCCCGGCAACCTTCTGGTCTCTAGTGTCACCTCCGCTCTGTCTCCCGGACAGGAAAAAGGAGTCAGTGGCTATTTACCTAATTAAAGACCAGCTGGCTCTTGTGTTAGTGTTAAATACCAACCGGACAGAAAACTCTTTAACCTCAATAACCTCTCTGCCAAAACTAAACTGATCACCATAGACGAAGCATTATCTACAGCATACATATGACTACAATGTCGATCCTCTCTCTGCACCAAATATGGAATCCACTCTCAGTGTCTTCAATTCTGCACACAAGAAACTTGGATTGTTCTTGAGTGTTGCCAGAACAAACCTCATACTCTCTGGACTTAGCCAAAAAGGCCATCATTGATGAGGAGATCCAAAACCAGGTCAGCTTATGCTTTTACAAGTCACAGCAGCGAGTGTTTGAAAACAAAGATCTCTGAAAGTCAACAAAAGTCCTAGTTGACACAACAGTTATCACCATACTTCTAGACAGTAGTGAGACTTGGATTGGGTATAATCAACACTTAAGAACTTCCAGAGACATTGCTAATGGAACACCCTTCAGATTCAATCGGAAGACCATTAGACAATTGCTAGTATCTTCCTTAAACCAGTTTGATAAATATTTAAACATAACTCTTATATAATCAACATTGACAAACTGAACACTCAATCTAAATGATTGATAAACATTTACCCATCAGAACCATCTGTCAAATGAGAGAGGGCAAACAAAACATTACAAAGCTGTTGAAATGCAGTGACATTGACATCACCCTCACCTTGACCTCTTTCCACCTATCGCATTTCCAACGCCCCTCCCCCAAGTCCCTCCTCCCTACCTTTTATCTTAGCCTGCTGGATACACTTTCCTCATTCCTGAAGAAGGGCTTATGCCCGAAACGTCGATTCTCCTGTTCCCTGGATGCTGCCTGACCTGCTGCGCTGTTCCAGCAACGCATGAAGAAACAAAGCAGTATAAAGGAAAGGAAGCAATCCCTGCACTCTTGATCCAACTACCTTGTGGAATGTCCTGCCTCAGGTAGCCAGAAATCTATGAAGTGAAAATTAGCCTATTCCGTCATCTGAAAACCAAGGCAGAAATTTGTAACCCTGAGTAGAGATTAACCTTGAATCACGGGGTAGCCCATGATGACTATGTTTCTGAGGCTTTGCAGCTTGCAAATTGACACCTGAATTATAACAGCAACTAGTGTGCAAAAGGTTGAAGGTGGCAGGCTAGCATATGGGATCCTAGGATCAATAAGTTGTGTATAAAAACCAGAAAGCGAACTTGTGGAGGGCATTTGTTGCTGCCTCACAGCGCCAGGGACCCGGGTTCAATTCCAACTTTAGGCGACTATGTGGAGTTTGTACATTCTCCCCGTGTCTGCGTGGGTTTCCTCCGGGTGGTCCGGTTTTCTCCCACAATCCAAAGATGTGCAGGTCAGGTGACTTGGTCATGCTAAATTGCCCATAGTGTTAGGTGCATTAGTCAGGGTTAAATATAGGGTAGAGGAATGGGTCTGGGTGGGTTACTCTTTGGAGGGTTAGTGTGGACTTGTTAGGCCAAATTGACTATTTCCATTCTGCAAGAAATCTTAAAAAAAAATTCTGTGGGTTTTAGGAAGGCTTTCAGAATGGCAAGAAAGAGATCTAATTGAGTGGCTACACGGATGAGAGATTTAAAATAATGTGGACTGACTGGTGTTTAATTTAAACTGGAGATTGTTACGAAAAGATTTAATAGAGGTTTTGATAGAGTAAGTTAAGCAAAATCTTCCAACAGCTGAATGATTGATAACAAGAGGGCATATCCTGAGACATCAACAAAAGAATCAATGTCTAATGACGAACCAGAGATCATTGTTTAAGGATAAGGAGTAGGTCAGTTAGGACTGAGATGAGGAGAAATTTCTCCATCCAGAAAATGGTGAGCCTGTGGAATTCTTGATCACAGAAAGTGGTTGAGGCCAAATCATTGAATGTTTTCAAGAAGGAGTTAGATATGATTCTTGGGGCTAAAGGGACTAAAGGGTACGGGGCAAAAGTTGAAGCAGGGTACTGGGTGGGATGGTCAGCCATGAACATATTAAGTAACGGACCAGGCTTGAAAGGTCTGGCCTACTCCTGTTACTATTTTCTATGTATGAAAAGTCTTTTTTTGTGTGTGATGTGATGAAGGTTTGGACTGCACTCTGCCTGATTGGCTAGTGGATATCAATTCAGTAGTCACTTTTAAAAAGGAATGAATTATTAAAGGAGAAAAGGTGTTAAGGATATGGCGAAAGAATTGGGGACTAGTTGGATTCGTCTTTGAGATACAGTAAACTAAAGAGCTTCCTTTTATGCTGTACTGTTCTATGAAATCAAAAAGAGCAAAAAGGGGCCATGAGATAGCTTTGGCAAATAGGGCTAAGGAGAATCCAAAGGGATTCTGGAAATACATTAAGGACAAAAGGGTAACTAGGGAGAGAATAGGGCACCTCAAAGGTAGCCTATGTGTGGAATCACAGGAGGTGGGGGAGATACTAAATAAGTATTTTGCATCAGTATTTACAGTGGAAAAGGACATGGAAGATATAGAATGTAGGGAAATAGATGGTGACACCTTGAAAAATGTCCATATTATAGAGGAGGGGTTGCTGGATGTCTTGAAACGCATAAAAGTGGATAAATCCCTAGGACCTGATCAGGTGTACCCTAAACTCTGTGGGAAGCTCGCAAAGTGATTGCTGGACCCCTTGCTGAGATATTTGTAACATCGATAGTCACAGGTAAGGTGCCAGAAGACCGGAAGTTGGCTAATGTGGTGCCACTGTTTACGAAATTAAAATGGCACAGTGGCTCAGAGATTAGCACTGCTGTCTTACAGCACCAGGGACCCGGGTTTGATTCCAGCCTAGGGCAACTGTCTGTGTGAAGTTTGCACATTCTCCGTGAGTTGCTCCGGGTGCTCTGGTTTCCTCCCACAGTGCACAGTTAGGTGAATTGGCCTTTCTAAATTGCTCATAGTGTTCAGGGATATATAGGTTAGGTGCGTTAGTCAGGGGTAAATATAGGGTAGGAGAATGGGTCTGGGTCGGTTATGTTTTGGTGGGTCAATGTGGACTTGTTGGGCCAAATGGCCTGTTTCCACACTGCAGGGATTCTATGAATCTATAAGAAAGGTGGTAAGGAAAAGCCACAGAGCTATAGACTGGTGAGCCTGACATCAGTGGTGGGCAACGTGTTGGAGGGAATCCTGTGGGACAGGATGTACATGTATTTGAAAGGGAAAGACTGATAGGGATAGTCAGCATGGCTTTGTGCGTGGGAAATCATGTCTCATGACTTGACTGAGTTTTTTGAAGAAGCAAACAAAGAGGATTGATGAGGGCAAAGCTGTAGACATAATCTATATGGACTTCAGAAAGGCATTTGACAAGGTTCCTCTTGGGAGACTGGTTAGCAAGGCTAGATCTCAAGGAATGCAGGGAGAACTAGCCACTTGGATACAGAATTGGCTCAAAGGTAGAAGACAGAGGGTGGTGTTGGATGGTTGTTTTTCAGACTGGAGGCCTGTGACCAGTGGAGTGCACAAGGATCAGTGCTGGGTCCACTGCTTTTTGTCATTTATATAAATGATTTGGATGTGAACATAGGATGTATAGTTAGTAAGTTTGCAGATGACACCAAAATTGGAGGTGTAGTAGATGGCGAAGAAGGTTACCTCGGATGACAGCGGGATCTTAATCAGATGGGTCGGTGGGCTGAGGAATGGCAGATGGAGTTTCATTTAGATAAATGTGAGCTGCTGCATTTTGGAAAAGCAAATCTTAGTAGGACTTATACACTTAATGGTAAAGTCCGGGGAATGTTGCTGAACAAAGAGACCTTGGAGTGCAGGTTCATCATTCCTTGAAAGTAGACTCGCAGGTAGATAGGGTGGTGAAGAAGGCATTTGATATGTTTTCCTTTATTGGTCAGAATGTTGAGTACCAGAGTTTGGAGGTCATGTTGCAGCTGTACAGGACATTGGTTAGGCCACTTTTGGAATATTGCGTGCAATTCTTGGTCTCCTTCCTATTGGAAAGATGTTGTGAAACTTGAAAGGGTTCAGAAAAGATTTACAAGCCTGTTGCAAGGGTTAGAGGATTTGCGCTTTACGGAGAGGCTGAATAGGCTGGGGCTGTTTTCCCTGGAGAGTCGGATGCTGAAGGGTGACCTTATGGAGGTTTAGAAAATCATGAGGAGCATAGAACATAGAACATAGAAAAATACAGTGCAGTACAGGCCCTTTGGCCCTCGATGTTGCGCCGATCCAAGCCCACCTAACCTACACTAGCCCACTATCCTCCATATGCCTATCTAATGCCCGTTTAAATGCCCATAAAGAGGGAGAGTCTACCACTGCTACTGCAGGGCATTCCATGAACTCACGACTCGCTGAGTAAAGAATCTACCCCTAACATCTGTCCTATACCTATCACCCCTTAATTTAAAGCTATGCCCCCTCGTAATAGCATGGATAGGAAAAATAGACCAGGTCTTTTTCCTGGATGGGAGAGTCCAGAACTGGAAGGCACATAAAAGAGATCTAAAGGGCAACTTCTTCACACACAGCGCGGTTCGTGTATGGAATGATTTGCCAGAGGAAGTGGTGGAGACTGGTACAATTACAGCATTTAAAAGACATCTGGATGGGTAAATAATAGGAAGAGTTCAGAGGGATATGGGCCAAGTGCTGGCAAATGGGACTAAATTATGTTAGGATATCTAGTTGGACCAAAGGGTCTGTTTCTTTGCTGTATATTTTGAAGACTCCATGACTCTATGGCAACATTTCATTTACTACAAAGTCCTTTCAGACATTTTGAGGTATTAAAAGGCACTATGTGGGAAAGTCCATATTTTACAGTGCAAGAATTTAGAATAATGTGCATGAGATTTTCCAGAGATAGTGAAGTGTGTTTTTATGTCTTGGTTTCTTGAAAGTAAATAATCATGCTTCCCCTATAAACTGCAAGTCATGGATACCAACAATTTCCACCTTGAATCCATATGAAAGTGTTCAGGCCTCACTTCTGCAAAATCTGGATGAATCTTACAGTGCTCATTGTGTACCATTTCTATTGCAATCTCCAATAAGAGCAAATTCAAACTTTCAAAATGTTTGTTTAGCTATTGTAAATGTCTACTGGACCCCAGTTGTTTCATCTCAGTTCATGCAGTCCAAATGATAATCAATGATGGGTCAATGACCCAAATTAGTGGCAAGATGTTTTGAAATAAACTAGTCGTGAAATAGATTCCTTGATAGCTGCTTTTTATGAACACTGCTCAGACGCTCTGATTGAAGCCAACAGCTGGCAGTAAATATCTTCTTTTCAATACTGGTGACTTTGAGCACTGTGCTTAAGTTACAGCCAGTTCTCGCTGTAAATGTCACTTCAGCATATTCTGAATTAAAGAATGACGAACAACCCATCACTACTTTCAATGCCATCATCCCACAAACTTGAACCCAGACCGGTGTAAAAGTGCTGTCTAGCTCTCACCTTATGATAATTAATTTAAATTTGTATAGTACAAGTTGATGAAGGTGATATAAATCAGTAAACAGTAATAGTTCAACATCATTAATTCTGTTTTTAAATGTAAAGTTTCAGTACAGGTATGAGCATACATTTTTCTGGATGGAACTGTAAAATTATTGGTCGCTAGAACCCAAACTATGAAAAGATTAGATTAGATTACTTATAGTGTGGAAACAGGCCCTTTGGCCCAACAAGTCCACACTGCCCCGCCGAAGCGCAACCCACGGGTCTCTGGCGCTGTGAGGCAGCAGTGCTAACCACTGTGCCACCGTGCTGCCCATAAACTTTTTCATTTCTTGCACAATGGAAGTGTTATTTCTCAAATCCCTCTGCTAAACTCTTAAACCTTCAGGAATGTGTAAGATTTGTTGTAATTCTGTATCTGCAGCACTTTCCCCTTGAACATGTTTAGTCATGCAGCACTGCATCTCCTTGAGCATGCTAACCTGGCTGTTTCACTGTATTTCGTAGTTGTCGTCATAAAGATCTACAGCACATTTGGACCATTACATCCACACCAGTTCAAAATCAAGCAACTAACTATTCTAATCCCTTTTTCCAGCACTTGGCCCAAGTCTTGCATACCATGGCATTACAAGTGCACATCTGAATACTACTTAAATGTTGGAAGGGATTCTGCCTGTACCGACCTCCAAGCAGAGAGGCAGAGACTTCCAGGTTCTCACCACCCTCTAGGTGAAAAAGGTTTTTCTCCCATCTCCTATAAACCTTCTACCCCTTTCCTTAAATCTATCTCCCTGGTTATTATCTGTCCATAGAGCATTTCAGGGAATGATGTATTTGGACAACAAGATATCTCTGCACATCCACGCTACCAAGAATGTTTCCGTTGATTTAGTGTTCTGCCTTCCTATTATTGTTCCCAAAGTGAATCACCTCACATTTATTTCCATTTGCCACTCTCAGCCCAATTCTGCAGTTTATCCAAGTCCCCATGCAACCTGCAGCATTCTTCAACACTGTCCACCACTCCACCGACTTTAGTGTCATCTACAAACTTACTAATCTATCCACCTATGCCTGCATCCAAGTCATTTATAAAAATGACAAACAACAGTGTTCCCAAAACAGATCCTTGTGGCACACCACCAGTAATTGGACTTCAGGCTGAATATTTTCCAACAACCACCACTCGCTGCCTTCTTTCAGAAAGACAGTTTCTAATACAAACTGCTAAATCACCCTCAATCCCATGCCTCCGCATTTTCTCCAAAAGTCTACCATGTGGAACCTTATCAAAAGCTTTACTGAAGTCCACGTTCATCACGTCAACTGCCCTACCCTCAAGCACGTTTGGTCACCTTCTCAAACTCAGTGAGGTTTGTGAGACACGACCTGCCCTCGACGAAACCATGTTGACTATCTCCAATCAAATTGTCGCTTGCTAGATGGTTATAAATCCTATGTCTAATAATCCTTTACAAAACTATTCCTACAACAGACGTAAGGCTCACTGGTCTATAATTACCTGGGTCATCTCTACTGCCCTTCTTGAACATTTGCAATCCTCCAGTCATCTGGTACTAAACCTGTAGACAATGACGACTCAAAGATTGAGGCCAAAGGATCCGCCATCTCTTCCCTAACTTCCCAGAGAATCCTCGGATAAATCCCATCCGGCCCAGGGGACTTACCTACTTTCACACCTTCTAGAATTGGTAACACCTCCTCCTTACTAACCTCAGTCTAATAGCCCATGTCTCAGTCTTCTCCTCTACAATATTCTCCTTTTCCTGAGTGAAAACAGATGAGAAATATTCGTTTTGCACCTCTCCAATCTCCACAGGGTCCACACACAACTTCTCACTTCTTTGACTGGGCCTATTCCTACCCTAATCATCCTTTTATTCCTTACATACCTATAGAAAGCTTTAGGGTTCTCCTTTATTTTACCTGCTAAAGACTGCTCAGGTCCCCTCCTTGCTTTTCTTAATTCTCTATTTAAAACCTTCCTAGCTAATCTGTAACTCTCCATCGCCTCATCTGAACCATCTTGTCTCAATGTCACATAAGCCTCCCTCTTCTGCTTTTAAGGAGATATAATTTCTTGAGTAAACCATGATTCCCTTACCTTATCTCTTCCTCCCTGCTTGACAGGGACCTACCTATCAAGGACATGCAGTACCTGTTTCTTAAACCAGCTCCACATTTCGACTGTCCCCATCCCCTGCATTTTGCTACCTCATTCTATGCCTCCTAAGTCTTGCCTAATCGCATTATAATTGCCCTTCCCCATCTATAACTCTTGCCTTATAGCATGTACCTATTCCTTTACATCGCTATACTAAACGTAACTGAATTATGGTCACTGTCTACAAAGTGCTCACCTACCACTAAATCAAACACCTGGCCTGGTTCATTACCAAGTACCAGATCCAGTGTGGCCTCCCCTCTTGCCGGCCCTTCGAATTGCTGTGTCAGGAAACCCTCCTGCACACATTGGACAAAAACTGATCCATCCGACATTTCCAGTCAAGGTTAAAGGCCTCCATAATGACCAACCTATTCCTTTCACTCCTACCTAGAATCGTTTTGCCAATCCCCTCCTCCACATCCCTGGAACTTTGCGAAGGCCTATAAAAAATTCCCAGCAGTGTGACCTCTCCTCTCCTGTTTCTAACCTCAGCCCATACCACCTCAGTAGACGAGTCCTTGTCAAAAGTTCTTTCAGCCACAGTTATATTGCCCCTGACTAATAAAGCCACACCTCCTCCTTCTTTACCACCTTCCCTGATCTTAATAAAAGACCTAAACCCTGCAACCTACAACATCCATTCCTGCCCCTGCTCTATCCTTGTCTTCGAAATGGCCATAACATTGAAGTCCCAGCTACCTATTCAAGCTGCAAGTTCATCTACCTTATTCTGGATTCTCCTGGAAAGGGAAAAGTTTCTTTAGTCTATTGTATCTCTATCCATCATAATTTAATACATCTCAGTCATGTCCTCCTTCAATCTCCTCACCTCCAAGTAAAACAACCCTGGTTTATCTACTCTTCATAACTCAAACTTTTCAGGCCAGACAGCATCCTGTTAAATCTCCTCTGTGCACTCTTCAGAGCTTTCATACCCCTCCTATAATGTAAATTCCAGAACTGCACACAGTAATCTCGCCATGGCCTGACAAATGTTTCAAACAGTTCCAAAATTACTTCCCTGCTGTTAAATTCAGTGCTTCAGCTCATAAAGGCAAGTATTCCAAATACCTTCTTAACCATTTTATCTACCTGTCCTGCTACCTTAAGGGACTGGTGGACATGCACATGGCCTTGGTGCTTCCTCAAGCTCCTTCCATTCATCACATGCTCCCTTACTTTGTTTGTCATGTGCAAGTGAATCACCTCACAATTATTTCGATTGAATTTCATTTGCCATTGATCAGCCCACCTGACCAGGCTGCCTATGTCCTCCTGCGATCTAAGGCTATCCTCATAATTTACCACCCTATCAATTTTTGTATTGTCTGTGAATTTACTGATCAACTCTCTTACATTAAAGTCTAACTCATTCATATAAATTTCAAACAGCAAAGGTCCCAGCAATTATCCATGTGGGATCCCCATTAGACACAGATTTCCAGTCGGAAAAAAATCCCTCAATTATCATCGTCTGCTTCCTGTCACTCAGCCAATTGTGGATCCACTTTGCCAAATTTCCTTGGATCCCATGGGCTCTTTACCTTTGCTATCAGTCTCCCATATATGACCTTCTCTTCCCATCTTTGAGCATTCATGCCATCCAAAAAAAGTGTTAACCCAGACATGCCTCCATTTTACCTGTAGTATCTAAGGTTACCAGACAATAAATTTACATTAGGTAAAAACAATGACTGCAGATGCAGGAAACCAGATTATGGATTAGTGGTGCTGGAAGAGCACAGCAGTTCAGGCGGCATCCGAGGAGCAGTAAAATCGACGTTTCAGGCAAAAGCCCTTCATCAGGAATAAAGGCAGAGAGCCTGAAGCGTGGAGAGATAAGCTAGAGG
>NC_057732.1:82209-83703 GCF_004010195.1 Chiloscyllium plagiosum | reverse complement strand
GGGGATAGGACAGTGTCGAGGTAGATAGAGATCAGTTCGGTGGGGCAGGAGCATGCTGAGACAATGGGTCGGCCAGGGTGGTCGGGCTTGTGGATCTTGGGAAGGAGGTAGGACCGGGGAGTGCGGGGTTCCCGGACTATGAGGTTGGAAGCTGTGGGTGGGAGATCTCCTGAGGTGATGAGGTTCTGTATGGTCTGGGAAATGATGGTTTGGTGATGGGGGGGTGGGGTCATGGTCGAGGGCACAGTACAAATAAGTGTCCTCGAGTTGGTGTTTGGCTTCAGCGGAATCGAGGTCAGTATGCCAGACTACCACTGCACCCCCTTTATCTGCTGGCTTGATGGTGAGGTTAGGATTGGAACAGAGGGATTGGAGTGCTGCGCGTTGTGAGGGTGGGAGGTTGGAGTCGGGGATGGGGGTAGACAGGTTGAGGCGGTTAATATCCCGGTGGCAGTTGGAAATGAAGAGGTCGAGGGCAGGTAATAGGCCAGCGCAGTGTGTCCAGGTGGATGCAGTGTGTTGGAGGTGGGCGAAGGGGTCCTCGGAAGGTGGGTGGGAGTCCTGATTGTGAACGTAAGCTCGGAGGCAGAAGCGGCGGAAGAAGTGTTCGACGTCACGGCGTGTATTAAATTCATTGATGCGTGGACGGAGGGGGACGAATGTGAGTCCTTTGCTGAGGACTGATCGTTCGTCCTTCCACCGACACTCTAATTCATTTGGCCGAACTGATCCTCACCCTTAACAATTTCTCCTTCGAATCCTCCCACTTCCTCCAGACAAAAGGGGTAGTCATGGGCACACGTATGGGCCCCAGCAATGCCTGTCTCTTTGTTGGCTACGTAGAACAGTTGATCTTCCGTAATTACACCGGCACCACTCCCCACCTCTTCCTCCGCTACATTGGTGACTGCATTGGCGCCACCTCGTGCTCCCGCGAGGAGGTTGAGCAATTCATCAACTTCACCAACACCCTGACCTTAAATTGACCTGGACCATCTGTGACACCTCTCTCCCCTTCCTTGTCCTCTCCATCTCCATTAGTGACGACTGACTTGACACTGACATTTTTTACAAACCCACCGACTCCCACAGCTACCTGGATTACACCTCTTCCCACCCTACCTCTTGCAAAAATGCCATCCCGTATTCCCAATTCCTCCGCCTCCGCCGTATCTGCTCCCAGGAGGAGCGGTTGCACCATAGAACACACCAGATGGCCTCGAGACCGCAATTTCCCTTCCCATGTGGTTAAAGAAGCCCTCCAACGCATCTCGTCCACAACCCGCACCTCCACCCTCAGACCTCACTCCTCCAACGCCCTTGGTGCTCACCTTCCACCCTACCAACCTTGGCATAAACCAAATCATCCGCCGACATTTCCGCCACCTCCAAACAGACCCCACCACCAGGGATATACTTCCCTCCCCACCCCTCTCCGCCTTCCGCAAAGACCGTTCCCTCCGTGACTACCTGGTCAGGTCCACACCCCCCTAC
>NC_057732.1:80291-81830 GCF_004010195.1 Chiloscyllium plagiosum | reverse complement strand
TTTCCACCTATCCACTCCACCCTCTCCTCCCCCACCTATCACCTTCATCCCCTCCCCCACTCACCTATTGTACTCTATGCTACTTTCTCCCCACCCTCACCCTCCTCTAGCTTATCTCTCCACGCTTCAGGCTCACTGCCTTTATTCCTGATGAAGGGCTTTTGCCTGAAACGTCGATTTTACTGCTCCTCGGATGCCGTCTGAACTGCTGTGCTCTTCCAGCATTACTAATCCAGAAAATAAATTTACATTAGTTAGCACTTTTAACAGAGCCTTCCAACTTGCTTCAATAGAAGGATATCAAATTGAACTAGTTACTCTGTCACATAAAGAATGATGAACGTAAGCAACCAAATATTTAGTGGAAGTGGATTTTAAAGTGAATCATAAAGGAGCAGAAACAGAAAAGTGATTTAAGCAGAGAATCTTTGAGCTGAGGGCTCAGGCAGCATCATATTTTTACCAACATAAGATCACAATCACTTTAATGCCTCCATTTAGTCTCAGCTAGCCCTATTGGCAGAAATTGTAGTATTATTTGGCAGTAATATTTGCGTACAAACTAGTTTGACCCCTGGTTGTTTCAATGAAAAGCCTGTTGTTTTCCACAAAGTCTCAGTTAGTAATGGTGTTAAATTAATACATTATAGAATCTGATTCAATTTCTGTACTAATGTTCTTTCTTCAGATTTCCTGGGATCAGCCAGCAGAAGCCATACACAACTGGATTCGTGGCCATGATAAAGTACCTGGAGCATGGACTCTCCTTGATGGACAAGTACTTGAAGCATCCTTCTTTTCATGTATTTTGATGCAAGCCCTATAACGTGCAACAAAGTTTTACTGCTAAAATTGAATACTTTTAAAAACAAATTTGGATTAATATAATTCTAGATGCTGAATTTCTATCTTTGGTTCAGGAGCATTTAGTGAGTCTATTTCCTGATGTCCTATTCTCTACTTCAAAAGGGCACTGATTTTCTACAAAAGTTTGGTCTTCAGTAAACTAGTGAGGGCTGACATTTCCAGTGCTGAGGCAGCCGAATGGCCAGGCTGGCAGGACAGAAGCTTCTATTTACAGGGATATCAACCCAATTCAGTTCGTGGTTGTTAGATCCTCTAGTCCTCATCCTTCACCCGTCATCATTTCACCTCCCTCCTCAGCCACCATTGTACATCCTCCATGACCTCTCATATCTTTTATGTTTCCTCTATAAAGGCCCCTGCATCCTCCATGTTGCCCAATCAGCCAGTATGCCCACTCACCCTGTATCCATTAGGTATAGATTTAATAATAAACCAAGTTTTTGAAATGCTCATGAAATTATAAAATCTCCCATTGAAGATTCTCTTTGAAAATATAGAGTTATAGAGATGTACAGCATGGAAACAGACCCTTCGGTCCAACTTGTCCATGCCGACCAGATATCCCAACCCAATCTAGTCCCACCTGCCAGCACCTGACCCATATCCCTCCAAACCCTTCCTATTCATATACCCATCCAAATGCCTCTTAAATGTTGCAATTGTACCAGCCTC